>NC_091473.1:247400014-247556569 GCF_036971445.1 Narcine bancroftii
TGTTCAGTATGACCCCCCGCTAAATATTCAATGAATTAATGAGATGTAAAAGGCTTCCTCCAAAATGTTAAATTCCACATTCATTCAAGTAAGTCCATGCTTACTCTTGCCAATTATCTGTTTCCTAAACTTCAGCAGCTTGGAATTAGCCCCAGATATTGACGTCAAGGATGATGAACTCCTGAACAGTGCTGTTTTTCCCATGAATTTACAACAAGGTGTTTTAATAGCTGGCACTGGGACCTGCTGTGCTTTTCCCTCCCGCAGAAATAACATTTTGGGTTCGCAGGGGCAGTGTAGCAGCAGCCGACAGGCCGTCAGTATCTCGGGGGATGGTAGGATAGAAGGGCACTCTACTCACATCAGAACGTGGGGTCCAGTCCCTAGAGAACTCGTTTGACTTTAAGGCTGCATCCTCCATTGTGATTGCAATCTGGGCCACATCCTCTAGTTTTTCTACCCCTTGTTCAAGCAAGCGCAGCCTCACTTCGTTTGTGATCTCGGCAGCAGTTTTGTCCATACAGTTACAGTCCTTGCCCAACGCCTTGATTACTTGTAAATATGCCCTGCTGGACTCGCTGGGCTGTTGCTTCCTTGACGCAAGCACGAGCCGGGCATGAACTCTGTTCATTGGTTGATCGTACAGTTCTTTCAGTGCCTTTAAATAAAATTAGAATTTAGTGTGCTTATTTTTTTGAAAATATAAAGCTGTAGAAGCTGGGGCAACTTTATTAACAGAAAATGCAGCATGGGAACAGTTTCTTCAACCAAGCACGATGCCCATATGAAACTAAGGCTGCTGTCTGCACAATATATAAATATATCCTTCTGTGTCTCTTCTTTGGCTTGGCTTCGCGGACGAAGATTTATGGAGGGGGTATGAGCCTTTTAAATGCTGTTTTCAAATCTGCTACCTCAATTACACCTGGAATGCTGTTCCAGGCACGTAAATGTGGGCCCATAAATTCAATCACACTTTTTTAAAAAAACAGCAGTGTTCCCAAAACCTATTCTCTTTCCATCACTTGGGGACTGGCCATGGTCACCAATTGCAAGAAACTTTAGGGCAGCATTTTGGCATAGTTGGTCAAGATGTTGCATCAGGTGCATTGATGCAAGTTCAATCTTCCCACCAGTACTGTCTACGAGCAATTTGCATGTTCTTTCTGGGACTGTGTGGTTTTCCAAAGATGCTAATTGGTCAGTTAATTGGCCACCATAGGTTGTCCCTTGTGTGTTGAGTAATAGAATCTGTAGGGGAAATGCAGAGAACTACAAAAATGTGTGCTTTTTGTAAATGCAATCTTTAGTTAAGCCAAACCTAACTATTACTTAACTTAAGCACACCAGTTAATGAAGGTGAAAGAAATTGCAGGTATTGGAATCAGAAACAAAAAAATGAATTCAATGGTCAGCAGTATCTGTGCAAGAAAAAGTGTATGGTAGTGTTTCATATCTAGACCGTTAATCAGTGCAAAGAAGGAAGTGTTTATATTGCCAATATACAGCAGAACATGGGAGAGGTAGGACACTTTGATCCAGATTTGGGGTGATGGTTGCAGATGCAACTGGAAAGGGGGAGTGGAAACAGGTGGATAGGTGTGTGTTGGAGTAGATCATATGGGCAGTGTGGGTTACCTGAAATTGGCAAATTCATTGTTCTTGCATTGAGTTATAAATAACTTTAATGGAATAAAATATATTCTTCAAATTGAGATTACTAAGATCTTTTTTTAAGATGTTAATCAGAAAGGAAGCTCTACTCATGAGATATCAAATCAAGTTCATGCATTGATGCAAGTATTTTAAGATCAGTTTCAACTTTCTGGTGGCACTCAGGGCCTTTTTCACAAAATCCAAATTTATTACCAAAGAAAGGCTGCATTGGTCATATCTGCATGTATTAGATGAGGCATTAACCAAAGGTGATATCTATCTTTAGGTGGTTGCCAAAGATCATTGGCATTATTGAATGACCAATCGAGTTCAAAACAGTGCCCTGCCAATTTACTTTGACCAATGTCAATAAGATGGACCACCCAGTCTTAATTTTCCTGGAGCAGGCATTAACTGTCTTGTTTCCATAGTGATTGCATTACCTTTCCTGAAGCATACAGGTCGTCCCCAGGTTATGACAGATTTTCATCCGAGATCTGTTGGTAACGTGAACTGATTTTTGGTATTTCCGACATGTGATAAATTGGTAGAGGATCACACAAACTGCTGTGATGGGAGAATGAGCAGGAACAGGAAAAGTAGCCGTCAGTCAGCTTCATCGACCAAGTGAGTGAATGAGTCTGTTTCGCGCTCCAGCTCTGCTTGGCTCACAAGGAAATCCTGGATGAGATGAAGTTAGACTTTGACACTTCACCATCTCCTTCTGTGAAGCCACACACCTTTGTCTAAATAAGCAAACTTTTAAGAATAAACAAACCTACTGTCTCCTAAGCCAACTTCTTCTGTATCAAGACTGTCATTTCACTTGTTGCGCTGGGCAAGCCAACATCGGAAACTCCCCCGTTTTCCCCCCTCCCCCCCCCTGAAAAATCAAGGCATTATTTTGGAAGCTGAAATGGGAATTGATTCGTGGAGGTACAAGCATTTAAAGCTACCAGCAGCGGGGAGAGAGGACTGTGGCAGCAGGGATGTAAATTTTTTTTTAAAAATGTATTCCCTCCTGGGAATCTCAAACCCTTGCGTGGTCAGAATGGAAAATAAGCCTTTGAATTTGCATTTAAATGTATGCGTTGGGGAACACCGGTTTCGCATCTGTCCATCGTGTCCTGCTTAATCCATGAAATATGGGCCTCTTTCCAGTCAATTAAAATGCAAATCACCTGGGCCTGCATTGTACAGAGGATGCGAATTTTGTTTTTTATGGCCAGTGTGTTGGAAGAATCATGGTCGTTGGCAACGTTTGGTCGAGGTTGCCGTTTTTTCATGGGAACCTGGATAATGTTCCAATTGATCTAGAATCCAAATACCTTGCCATGATTTTATCATCGTCTTTTGGGCTTCGATTCCACAGTGGGGACAGACACCTTTTTAAATGGCAGAATAGAGTTGTGGGTAAAACAAGGGGCCGGGGGCGGTGCAATTTTCGAGGAGTTCCGGAGCGTTGAAAAGGTTAATAAGAATTTGACCAATGAGATTCGCACTTGAGCCGCGTCCAATCAGACTTGAACTTGTTTGCACGTCCACTTTGCATATTGTACCCTAAGAGTTTGACCAATGAGCCTCGCGTTTGAGCCGCGTCCAATCAGACTTGAACTTGTTTGCACGTAAACTTTGCATATTGTACCCTAAGAGTTTGACCAATGAGCCTCGCGTTTGAGCCGCGTCCAATCAGACTTGACCTTGTTTGCACGTCCACTTTGCATATTGTACCCTAAGAGCTTGACCAATGAGCCTCGCACTTGAGCCGCGTCCAATCAGACTTGAACATGTTTGCACGTCCACTTTGCATATTGTACCCTAAGAGTTTGACCAATGAGCCGCGCGCTTGAGCCGCGTCCAATCAGACTTGAACTTGTTTGCACGTCCACTTTGCATATTGTACCCTAAGAGTTTGACCAATGAGCCTCGCGCTTGAGCCGCGTCCAATCAGACTTGAACTTGTTTGCACGTCCACTTTGCATATTGTACCCTAAGAGCTTGACCAATGAGCCTCGCACTTGAGCCGCGTCCAATCAGACTTGAACTTGTTTGCACGTCCACTTTGCATATTGTACCCTAAGAGTTTGACCAATGAGCCGCGCGCTTGAGCCGCGTCCAATCAGACTTGAACTTGTTTGCACGTCCACTTTGCATATTGTACCCTAAGAGTTTGACCAATGAGCCTCGCACTGGAGCCGCGTCCAATCAGACATGAACTTGTTTGCACGTCCACTTTGCATATTGTACCCTAAGAGTTTGACCAATGAGCCGCGCGCTTGAGCCGCGTCCAATCAGACTTGAACTTGTTTGCACGTCCACTTTGCATATTGTACCCTAAGAGTTTGACCAATGAGCCTCGCACTTGAGCCGCGTCCAATCAGACTTGAACTTGTTTGCACGTCCACTTTGCATATTGTACCCTAAGAGTTTGACCAATGAGCCTCGCGCTTGAGCCGCGTCCAATCAGACTTGAACTTGTTTGCACGTCCACTTTGCATATTGTACCCTAAGAGTTTGACCAATGAGCCGCGCGTTTGAGCCTCGTCCAATCAGACTTGAACTTGTTTGCACGTCCACTTTGCATATTGTACCCTAAGAGTTTGACCAATTAGCCTCGCGCTTGAGTCGCGTCCAATCAGACTTGAACTTGTTTGCACGTCCACTTTGCATATTGTACCCTAAGAGTTTGACCAATGAGCCTCGCGCTTGAGCCGCGTCCAATCAGACTTGAACTTGTTTGCACGTCCACTTTGCATATTGTACCCTAAGAGTTTGACCAATGAGCCTCGCGCTTGAGCCGCGTCCAATCAGACTTGAACTTGTTTGCACGTCCACTTTGCATATTGTACCCTAAGAGTTTGACCAATGAGCCTCGCGCTTGAGCCGCGTCCAATCAGACTTGAACTTGTTTGCACGTCCACTTTGCATATTGTACCCTAAGTGTTTAACCAATGAGCCTCGCGCTTGAGCCGCGTCCAATCAGACTTGAACTTGTTTGCACGTCCACTTTGCATATTGTACCCTAAGAGTTTGACCAATGAGCCTCGCGCTTGAGCCGCGTCCAATCAGACTTGAACTTGTTTGCACGTCCACTTTGCATATTGTACCCTAAGAGTTTGACCAATGAGCCTCGCGCTTGAGCCGCGTCCAATCAGACTTGAACTTGTTTGCACGTCCACTTTGCATATTGTACCCTAAGAATTTGACCAATGAGCCGCGCGTTTGAGCCGCGTCCAATCAGACTTGAACTTGTTTGCACGTCCACTTTGCATATTGTACCCTAAGAGTTTGACCAATGAGCCTCGCGCTTGAGCCGCGTCCAATCAGACTTGAACTTGTTTGCACGTAAACTTTGCATATTGTACCCTAAGAGTTTGACCAATGAGCCTCGCGTTTGAGCCGCGTCCAATCAGACTTGACCTTGTTTGCACGTCCACTTTGCATATTATACCCTAAGAGCTTGACCAATGAGCCTCGCACTTGAGCCGCGTCCAATCAGACTTGAACTTGTTTGCACGTCCACTTTGCATATTGTACCTTAAGAGTTTGACCAATGAGCCGCGCGCTTGAGCCGCGTCCAATCAGACTTGAACTTGTTTGCACGTCCACTTTGCATATTGTACCCTAAGAGTTTGACCAATGAGCCTCGCACTGGAGCCGCGTCCAATCAGACTTGAACTTGTTTGCACGTCCACTTTGCATATTGTACCCTAAGAGCTTGACCAATGAGCCTCGCACTTGAGCCGCGTCCAATCAGACTTGAACTTGTTTGCACGTCCACTTTGCATATTGTACCCCAGGAGTTTGACCAATGAGCCTCGCGCTTGAGCCGCGTCCAATCAGACTTGAACTTGTTTGCACGTCCACTTTGCATATTGTACCCTAAGAGTTTGACCAATGAGCCTCGCGTTTGAGCCGCGTCCAATCAGACTTGAACTTGTTTGCACGTCCACTTTGCATATTGTACCCTAAGAGTTTGACCAATGAGCCTCGCGTTTGAGCCGCGTCCAATCAGACTTGAACTTGTTTGCACGTCCACTTTGCATATTGTACCCCAGGAGTTTGACCAATGAGCCTCGCGCTTGAGCCGCGTCCAATCAGACTTGAACTTGTTTGCACGTCCACTTTGCATATTGTACCCTAAGAGTTTGACCAATGAGCCTCGCGTTTGAGCCGCGTCCAATCAGACTTGAACTTGTTTGCACGTCCACTTTGCATATTGTACCCTAAGAGTTTGACCAATGAGCCTCGCGTTTGAGCCGCGTCCAATCAGACTTGAACTTGTTTGCACGTCCACTTTGCATATTGTACCCCAGGTGTTTGACCAATGAGCCTCGCGCTTGAGCCGCGTCCAATCAGACTTGAACTTGTTTGCACGTCCACTTTGCATATTGTACCCTAAGAGTTTGACCAATGAGCCTCGCGTTTGAGCCGCGTCCAATCAGACTTGAACTTGTTTGCACGTCCACTTTGCATATTGTACCCTAAGAGTTTGACCAATGAGCCTCGCACTTGAGCCGCGTCCAATCAGACTTGAACTTGTTTGCACGTCCACTTTGCATATTGTACCCTAAGAGTTTGACCAATGAGCCGCGCGTTTGAGCCTCGTCCAATCAGACTTGAACTTGTTTGCACGTCCACTTTGCATATTGTACCCCAGGAGTTTGACCAATGAGCCTCGCGCTTGAGCCGCGTCCAATCAGACTTGAACTTGTTTGCACGTCCACTTTGCAGATTGTACCCTAAGAGTTTGACCAATGAGCCTCGCGCTTGAGCCGCGTCCAATCAGACTTGAACTTGTTTGCACGTCCACTTTGCATATTGTACCCTAAGAGTTTGACCAATGAGCCTCGCGCTTGAGCCGCGTCCAATCAGACTTGAACTTGTTTGCACGTCCACTTTGCATATTGTACCCTAAGAGTTTGACCAATGAGCCGCGCGTTTGAGCCGCGTCCAATCAGACTTGAACTTGTTTGCACGTCCACTTTGCATATTGTACCCTAAGAGTTTGACCAATGAGCCTCGCGCTTGAGCCGCGTCCAATCAGACTTGAACTTGTTTGCACGTAAACTTTGCATATTGTACCCTAAGAGTTTGACCAATGAGCCTCGCGTTTGAGCCGCGTCCAATCAGACTTGACCTTGTTTGCACGTCCACTTTGCATATTGTACCCTAAGAGCTTGACCAATGAGCCTCGCACTTGAGCCGCGTCCAATCAGACTTGAACTTGTTTGCACGTCCACTTTGCATATTGTACCCTAAGAGTTTGACCAATGAGCCGCGCGCTTGAGCCGCGTCCAATCAGACTTGAACTTGTTTGCACGTCCACTTTGCATATTGTACCCTAAGAGTTTGACCAATGAGCCTCGCACTTGAGCCGCGTCCAATCAGACTTGAACTTGTTTGCACGTCCACTTTGCATATTGTACCCTAAGAGCTTGACCAATGAGCCTCGCACTTGAGCCGCGTCCAATCAGACTTGAACTTGTTTGCACGTCCACTTTGCATATTGTACCCCAGGAGTTTGACCAATGAGCCTCGCGCTTGAGCCGCGTCCAATCAGACTTGAACTTGTTTGCACGTCCACTTTGCATATTGTACCCTAAGAGTTTGACCAATGAGCCTCGCGTTTGAGCCGCGTCCAATCAGACTTGAACTTGTTTGCACGTCCACTTTGCATATTGTACCCTAAGAGTTTGACCAATGAGCCTCGCGTTTGAGCCGCGTCCAATCAGACTTGAACTTGTTTGCACGTCCACTTTGCATATTGTACCCCAGGAGTTTGACCAATGAGCCTCGCGCTTGAGCCGCGTCCAATCAGACTTGAACTTGTTTGCACGTCCACTTTGCATATTGTACCCTAAGAGTTTGACCAATGAGCCTCGCGTTTGAGCCGTGTCCAATCAGACTTGAACTTGTTTGCACGTCCACTTTGCATATTGTACCCTAAGAGTTTGACCAATGAGCCTCGCGCTTGAGCCGCGTCCAATCAGACTTGAACTTGTTTGCACGTCCACTTTGCATATTGTACCCTAAGAGTTTGACCAATGAGCCGCGCATTTGAGCCTCGTCCAATCAGACTTGAACTTGTTTGCACGTCCACTTTGCATATTGTACCCTAAGAGTTTGACCAATTAGCCTCGCGCTTGAGTCGCGTCCAATCAGACTTGAACTTGTTTGCACGTCCACTTTGCATATTGTACCCTAAGAGTTTGACCAATGAGCCTCGCGCTTGAGCCGCGTCCAATCAGACTTGAACTTGTTTGCACGTCCACTTTGCATATTGTACCCTAAGAGTTTGACCAATGAGCCTCGCGCTTGAGCCGCGTCCAATCAGACTTGAACTTGTTTGCACGTCCACTTTGCATATTGTACCCTAAGAGTTTGACCAATGAGCCTCGCGCTTGAGCCGCGTCCAATCAGACTTGAACTTGTTTGCACGTCCACTTTGCATATTGTACCCTAAGTATTTAACCAATGAGCCTCGCGCTTGAGCCGCGTCCAATCAGACTTGAACTTGTTTGCACGTCCACTTTGCATATTGTACCCTAAGAGTTTGACGAATGAGCCTCGCGTTTGAGCCGCGTCCAATCAGACTTGAACTTGTTTGCACGTCCACTTTTCATATTGTACCCCAGGAGTTTGACCAATGAGCCTCGCGCTTGAGCCGCGTCCAATCAGACTTGAACTTGTTTGCACGTCCACTTTGCATATTGTACCCTAAGAGTTTGACCAATGAGCCTCGCGTTTGAGCCGCGTCCAATCAGACTTGAACTTGTTTGCACGTCCACTTTGCATATTGTACCCTAAGAGTTTGACCAATGAGCCTCGCGTTTGAGCCGCGTCCAATCAGACTTGAACTTGTTTGCACGTCCACTTTGCATATTGTACCCCAGGAGTTTGACCAATGAGCCTCGCGCTTGAGCCGCGTCCAATCAGACTTGAACTTGTTTGCACGTCCACTTTGCATATTGTACCCTAAGAGTTTGACCAATGAGCCTCGCGTTTGAGCCGCGTCCAATCAGACTTGAACTTGTTTGCACGTCCACTTTGCATATTGTACCCTAAGAGTTTGACCAATGAGCCTCGCGCTTGAGCCGCGTCCAATCAGACTTGAACTTGTTTGCACGTCCACTTTGCATATTGTACCCTAAGAGTTTGACCAATGAGCCTCGCGCTTGAGCCGCGTCCAATCAGACTTGAACTTGTTTGCACGTCCACTTTGCAGATTGTACCCTAAGAGTTTGACCAATGAGCCTCGCGCTTGAGCCGCGTCCAATCAGACTTGAACTTGTTTGCACGTCCACTTTGCATATTGTACCCTAAGAGTTTGACCAATTAGCCTCGCGCTTGAGTCGCGTCCAATCAGACTTGAACTTGTTTGCACGTCCACTTTGCATATTGTACCCTAAGAGTTTGACCAATGAGCCTCGCGCTTGAGCCGCGTCCAATCAGACTTGAACTTGTTTGCACGTCCACTTTGCATATTGTACCCCAAGAGTTTGGCCAATGAGCCTCGCGTTTGAGCCGCGTCCAATCAGACTTGAACTTGTTTGCACGTCCACTTTGCATATTGTACCCTAAGAGTTTGACCAATGAGCCTCGCGTTTGAGCCGCGTCCAATCAGACTTGAACTTGTTTGCACGTCCACTTTGCATATTTTACCCTAAGAGTTTGACCAATGAGCCTCGCGCTTGAGCCGCGTCCAATCAGACTTGAACTTGTTTGCACGTCCACTTTGGATATTGTACCCTAAGAGTTTGACCAATGAGCCTCGCGTTTGAGCCGCGTCCAATCAGACTTGAACTTGTTTGCACGTATACTTTGCATATTGTACCCTAAGAGTTTGACCAATGAGCCTCGCGTTTGAGCCGCGTCCAATCAGACTTGAACTTGTTTGCACGTCCACTTTGCATATTGTACCCTAAGAGTTTGACCAATGAGCCTCGCGCTTGAGCCGCGTCCAATCAGACTTGAACTTGATGCACGTCCACTTTGCATATTGTACCCTAAGAGTTTGACCAATGAGCCTCGCGCTTGAGCCGCGTCCAATCAGACTTGAACTTGTTTGCACTCCACTTTGCATATTGTACTCTTAAGAGTTTGACCAATGAGCCTCGCGTTTGAGCCGCGTCCAATCAGACTTGAACTTGTTTGCACGTCCACTTTGCATATTTTACCCTAAGAGTTTGACCAATGAGCCTCGCGCTTGAGCCGCGTCCAATCAGACTTGAACTTGTTTGCACGTCCACTTTGCATATTGTACCCTAAGAGTTTGACCAATGAGCCTCGCGCTTGAGCCGCGTCCAATCAGACTTGAACTTGTTTGCACGTCCACTTTGGATATTGTACCCTAAGAGTTTGACCAATGAGCCTCGCGCTTGAGCCGCGTCCAATCAGACTTGAACTTGATGCACGTCCACTTTGCATATTGTACCCTAAGAGTTTGACCAATGAGCCTCGCGCTTGAGCCGCGTCCAATCAGACTTGAACTTGTTTGCACTCCACTTTGCATATTGTACCCTAAGAGTTTGACCAATGAGCCTCGCGCTTGAGCCGCGTCCAATCAGACTTGAACTTGTTTGCACGTCCACTTTGCATATTGTACCCTAAGAGTTTGACCAATGAGCCTCGCGCTTGAGCCGCGTCCAATCAGACTTGAACTTGTTTGCACGTCCACTTTGCATATTGTACCCTAAGAATTTGACCAATGAGCCGCGCGTTTGAGCCGCGTCCAATCAGACTTGAACTTGTTTGCACGTCCACTTTGCATATTGTACCCTAAGAGTTTGACCAATGAGCCTCGCGCTTGAGCCGCGTCCAATCAGACTTGAACTTGTTTGCACGTAAACTTTGCATATTGTACCCTAAGAGTTTGACCAATGAGCCTCGCGTTTGAGCCGCGTCCAATCAGACTTGACCTTGTTTGCACGTCCACTTTGCATATTGTACCCTAAGAGCTTGACCAATGAGCCTCGCACTTGAGCCGCGTCCAATCAGACTTGAACTTGTTTGCACGTCCACTTTGCATATTGTACCTTAAGAGTTTGACCAATGAGCCGCGCGCTTGAGCCGCGTCCAATCAGACTTGAACTTGTTTGCACGTCCACTTTGCATATTGTACCCTAAGAGTTTGACCAATGAGCCTCGCACTTGAGCCGCGTCCAATCAGACTTGAACTTGTTTGCACGTCCACTTTGCATATTGTACCCTAAGAGCTTGACCAATGAGCCTCGCACTTGAGCCGCGTCCAATCAGACTTGAACTTGTTTGCACGTCCACTTTGCATATTGTACCCCAGGAGTTTGACCAATGAGCCTCGCGCTTGAGCCGCGTCCAATCAGACTTGAACTTGTTTGCACGTCCACTTTGCATATTGTACCCTAAGAGTTTGACCAATGAGCCTCGCGTTTGAGCCGCGTCCAATCAGACTTGAACTTGTTTGCACGTCCACTTTGCATATTGTACCCTAAGAGTTTGACCAATGAGCCTCGCGTTTGAGCCGCGTCCAATCAGACTTAAACTTGTTTGCACGTCCACTTTGCATATTGTACCCCAGGAGTTTGACCAATGAGCCTCGCGCTTGAGCCGCGTCCAATCAGACTTGAACTTGTTTGCACTCCACTTTGCATATTGTACCCTAAGAGTTTGACCAATGAGCCTCGCGCTTGAGCCGCGTCCAATCAGACTTGAACTTGTTTGCACGTCCACTTTGCATATTGTACCCTAAGAGTTTGACCAATGAGCCTCGCGCTTGAGCCGCGTCCAATCAGACTTGAACTTGTTTGCACGTCCACTTTGCATATTGTACCCTAAGAATTTGACCAATGAGCCGCGCGTTTGAGCCGCGTCCAATCAGACTTGAACTTGTTTGCACGTCCACTTTGCATATTGTACCCTAAGAGTTTGACCAATGAGCCTCGCGCTTGAGCCGCGTCCAATCAGACTTGAACTTGTTTGCACGTAAACTTTGCATATTGTACCCTAAGAGTTTGACCAATGAGCCTCGCGTTTGAGCCGCGTCCAATCAGACTTGACCTTGTTTGCACGTCCACTTTGCATATTGTACCCTAAGAGCTTGACCAATGAGCCTCGCACTTGAGCCGCGTCCAATCAGACTTGAACTTGTTTGCACGTCCACTTTGCATATTGTACCTTAAGAGTTTGACCAATGAGCCGCGCGCTTGAGCCGCGTCCAATCAGACTTGAACTTGTTTGCACGTCCACTTTGCATATTGTACCCTAAGAGTTTGACCAATGAGCCTCGCACTTGAGCCGCGTCCAATCAGACTTGAACTTGTTTGCACGTCCACTTTGCATATTGTACCCTAAGAGCTTGACCAATGAGCCTCGCACTTGAGCCGCGTCCAATCAGACTTGAACTTGTTTGCACGTCCACTTTGCATATTGTACCCCAGGAGTTTGACCAATGAGCCTCGCGCTTGAGCCGCGTCCAATCAGACTTGAACTTGTTTGCACGTCCACTTTGCATATTGTACCCTAAGAGTTTGACCAATGAGCCTCGCGTTTGAGCCGCGTCCAATCAGACTTGAACTTGTTTGCACGTCCACTTTGCATATTGTACCCTAAGAGTTTGACCAATGAGCCTCGCGTTTGAGCCGCGTCCAATCAGACTTGAACTTGTTTGCACGTCCACTTTGCATATTGTACCCCAGGAGTTTGACCAATGAGCCTCGCGCTTGAGCCGCGTCCAATCAGACTTGAACTTGTTTGCACGTCCACTTTGCATATTGTACCCTAAGAGTTTGACCAATGAGCCTCGCGTTTGAGCCGCGTCCAATCAGACTTGAACTTGTTTGCACGTCCACTTTGCATATTGTACCCTAAGAGTTTGACCAATGAGCCTCGCGCTTGAGCCGCGTCCAATCAGACTTGAACTTGTTTGCACGTCCACTTTGCATATTGTACCCCAGGAGTTTGACCAATGAGCCTCGCGCTTGAGCCGCGTCCAATCAGACTTGAACTTGTTTGCACGTCCACTTTGCATATTGTACCCTAAGAGTTTGACCAATGAGCCTCGCGTTTGAGCCGCGTCCAATCAGACTTGAACTTGTTTGCACGTCCACTTTGCATATTGTACCCTAAGAGTTTGACCAATGAGCCTCGCGCTTGAGCCGCGTCCAATCAGACTTGAACTTGTTTGCACGTCCACTTTGCATATTGTACCCTAAGAGTTTGACCAATGAGCCTCGCGCTTGAGCCGCGTCCAATCAGACTTGAACTTGTTTGCACGTCCACTTTGCATATTGTACCCTAAGAATTTGACCAATGAGCCGCGCGTTTGAGCCGCGTCCAATCAGACTTGAACTTGTTTGCACGTCCACTTTGCATATTGTACCCTAAGAGTTTGACCAATGAGCCTCGCGCTTGAGCCGCGTCCAATCAGACTTGAACTTGTTTGCACGTAAACTTTGCATATTGTACCCTAAGAGTTTGACCAATGAGCCTCGCGTTTGAGCCGCGTCCAATCAGACTTGACCTTGTTTGCACGTCCACTTTGCATATTGTACCCTAAGAGCTTGACCAATGAGCCTCGCACTTGAGCCGCGTCCAATCAGACTTGAACTTGTTTGCACGTCCACTTTGCATATTGTACCTTAAGAGTTTGACCAATGAGCCGCGCGCTTGAGCCGCGTCCAATCAGACTTGAACTTGTTTGCACGTCCACTTTGCATATTGTACCCTAAGAGTTTGACCAATGAGCCTCGCACTTGAGCCGCGTCCAATCAGACTTGAACTTGTTTGCACGTCCACTTTGCATATTGTACCCTAAGAGCTTGACCAATGAGCCTCGCACTTGAGCCGCGTCCAATCAGACTTGAACTTGTTTGCACGTCCACTTTGCATATTGTACCCCAGGAGTTTGACCAATGAGCCTCGCGCTTGAGCCGCGTCCAATCAGACTTGAACTTGTTTGCACGTCCACTTTGCATATTGTACCCTAAGAGTTTGACCAATGAGCCTCGCGTTTGAGCCGCGTCCAATCAGACTTGAACTTGTTTGCACGTCCACTTTGCATATTGTACCCTAAGAGTTTGACCAATGAGCCTCGCGTTTGAGCCGCGTCCAATCAGACTTGAACTTGTTTGCACGTCCACTTTGCATATTGTACCCCAGGAGTTTGACCAATGAGCCTCGCGCTTGAGCCGCGTCCAATCAGACTTGAACTTGTTTGCACGTCCACTTTGCATATTGTACCCTAAGAGTTTGACCAATGAGCCTCGCGTTTGAGCCGCGTCCAATCAGACTTGAACTTGTTTGCACGTCCACTTTGCATATTGTACCCTAAGAGTTTGACCAATGAGCCTCGCGCTTGAGCCGCGTCCAATCAGACTTGAACTTGTTTGCACGTCCACTTTGCATATTGTACCCTAAGAGTTTGACCAATGAGCCGCGCGTTTGAGCCTCGTCCAATCAGACTTGAACTTGTTTGCACGTCCACTTTGCATATTGTACCCCAGGAGTTTGACCAATGAGCCTCGCGCTTGAGCCGCGTCCAATCAGACTTGAACTTGTTTGCACGTCCACTTTGCATATTGTACCCTAAGAGTTTGACCAATGAGCCTCGCGTTTGAGCCGCGTCCAATCAGACTTGAACTTGTTTGCACGTCCACTTTGCATATTGTACCCTAAGAGTTTGACCAATGAGCCTCGCGCTTGAGCCGCGTCCAATCAGACTTGAACTTGTTTGCACGTCCACTTTGCATATTGTACCCTAAGAGTTTGACCAATGAGCCGCGCGTTTGAGCCTCGTCCAATCAGACTTGAACTTGTTTGCACGTCCACTTTGCATATTGTACCCTAAGAGTTTGACCAATTAGCCTCGCGCTTGAGTCGCGTCCAATCAGACTTGAACTTGTTTGCACGTCCACTTTGCATATTGTACCCTAAGAGTTTGACCAATGAGCCTCGCGCTTGAGCCGCGTCCAATCAGACTTGAACTTGTTTGCACGTCCACTTTGCATATTGTACCCTAAGAGTTTGACCAATGAGCCTCGCGCTTGAGCCGCGTCCAATCAGACTTGAACTTGTTTGCACGTCCACTTTGCATATTGTACCCTAAGAGTTTGACCAATGAGCCTCGCGCTTGAGCCGCGTCCAATCAGACTTGAACTTGTTTGCACGTCCACTTTGCATATTGTACCCTAAGAGTTTGACCAATGAGCCTCGCGTTTGAGCCGCGTCCAATCAGACTTGAACTTGTTTGCACGTCCACTTTGCATATTGTACCCCAGGTGTTTGACCAATGAGCCTCGCGCTTGAGCCGCGTCCAATCAGACTTGAACTTGTTTGCACGTCCACTTTGCATATTGTACCCTAAGAGTTTGACCAATGAGCCTCGCGTTTGAGCCGCGTCCAATCAGACTTGAACTTGTTTGCACGTCCACTTTGCATATTGTACCCTAAGAGTTTGACCAATGAGCCTCGCACTTGAGCCGCGTCCAATCAGACTTGAACTTGTTTGCACGTCCACTTTGCATATTGTACCCTAAGAGTTTGACCAATGAGCCGCGCGTTTGAGCCTCGTCCAATCAGACTTGAACTTGTTTGCACGTCCACTTTGCATATTGTACCCCAGGAGTTTGACCAATGAGCCTCGCGCTTGAGCCGCGTCCAATCAGACTTGAACTTGTTTGCACGTCCACTTTGCAGATTGTACCCTAAGAGTTTGACCAATGAGCCTCGCGCTTGAGCCGCGTCCAATCAGACTTGAACTTGTTTGCACGTCCACTTTGCATATTGTACCCTAAGAGTTTGACCAATGAGCCTCGCGCTTGAGCCGCGTCCAATCAGACTTGAACTTGTTTGCACGTCCACTTTGCATATTGTACCCTAAGAGTTTGACCAATGAGCCGCGCGTTTGAGCCGCGTCCAATCAGACTTGAACTTGTTTGCACGTCCACTTTGCATATTGTACCCTAAGAGTTTGACCAATGAGCCTCGCGCTTGAGCCGCGTCCAATCAGACTTGAACTTGTTTGCACGTAAACTTTGCATATTGTACCCTAAGAGTTTGACCAATGAGCCTCGCGTTTGAGCCGCGTCCAATCAGACTTGACCTTGTTTGCACGTCCACTTTGCATATTGTACCCTAAGAGCTTGACCAATGAGCCTCGCACTTGAGCCGCGTCCAATCAGACTTGAACTTGTTTGCACGTCCACTTTGCATATTGTACCCTAAGAGTTTGACCAATGAGCCGCGCGCTTGAGCCGCGTCCAATCAGACTTGAACTTGTTTGCACGTCCACTTTGCATATTGTACCCTAAGAGTTTGACCAATGAGCCTCGCACTTGAGCCGCGTCCAATCAGACTTGAACTTGTTTGCACGTCCACTTTGCATATTGTACCCTAAGAGCTTGACCAATGAGCCTCGCACTTGAGCCGCGTCCAATCAGACTTGAACTTGTTTGCACGTCCACTTTGCATATTGTACCCCAGGAGTTTGACCAATGAGCCTCGCGCTTGAGCCGCGTCCAATCAGACTTGAACTTGTTTGCACGTCCACTTTGCATATTGTACCCTAAGAGTTTGACCAATGAGCCTCGCGTTTGAGCCGCGTCCAATCAGACTTGAACTTGTTTGCACGTCCACTTTGCATATTGTACCCTAAGAGTTTGACCAATGAGCCTCGCGTTTGAGCCGCGTCCAATCAGACTTGAACTTGTTTGCACGTCCACTTTGCATATTGTACCCCAGGAGTTTGACCAATGAGCCTCGCGCTTGAGCCGCGTCCAATCAGACTTGAACTTGTTTGCACGTCCACTTTGCATATTGTACCCTAAGAGTTTGACCAATGAGCCTCGCGTTTGAGCCGTGTCCAATCAGACTTGAACTTGTTTGCACGTCCACTTTGCATATTGTACCCTAAGAGTTTGACCAATGAGCCTCGCGCTTGAGTCGCGTCCAATCAGACTTGAACTTGTTTGCACGTCCACTTTGCATATTGTACCCTAAGAGTTTGACCAATGAGCCGCGCATTTGAGCCTCGTCCAATCAGACTTGAACTTGTTTGCACGTCCACTTTGCATATTGTACCCTAAGAGTTTGACCAATTAGCCTCGCGCTTGAGTCGCGTCCAATCAGACTTGAACTTGTTTGCACGTCCACTTTGCATATTGTACCCTAAGAGTTTGACCAATGAGCCTCGCACTTGAGCCGCGTCCAATCAGACTTGAACTTGTTTGCACGTCCACTTTGCATATTGTACCCTAAGAGTTTGACCAATGAGCCTCGCGTTTGAGCCGCGTCCAATCAGACTTGAACTTGTTTGCACGTCCACTTTGCATATTGTACCCTAAGAGTTTGACCAATGAGCCTCGCGTTTGAGCCGCGTCCAATCAGACTTGAACTTGTTTGCACGTCCACTTTGCATATTGTACCCCAGGAGTTTGACCAATGAGCCTCGCGCTTGAGCCGCGTCCAATCAGACTTGAACTTGTTTGCACGTCCACTTTGCATATTGTACCCTAAGAGTTTGACCAATGAGCCTCGCGTTTGAGCCGCGTCCAATCAGACTTGAACTTGTTTGCACGTCCACTTTGCATATTGTACCCTAAGAGTTTGACCAATGAGCCTCGCGCTTGAGCCGCGTCCAATCAGACTTGAACTTGTTTGCACGTCCACTTTGAATATTGTACCCTAAGAGTTTGACCAATGAGCCGCGCGTTTGAGCCTCGTCCAATCAGACTTGAACTTGTTTGCACGTCCACTTTGCATATTGTACCCCAGGAGTTTGACCAATGAGCCTCGCGCTTGAGCCGCGTCCAATCAGACTTGAACTTGTTTGCACGTCCACTTTGCATATTGTACCCTAAGAGTTTGACCAATGAGCCTCGCGTTTGAGCCGCGTCCAATCAGACTTGAACTTGTTTGCACGTCCACTTTGCATATTGTACCCTAAGAGTTTGACCAATGAGCCTCGCGCTTGAGCCGCGTCCAATCAGACTTGAACTTGTTTGCACGTCCACTTTGCATATTGTACCCTAAGAGTTTGACCAATGAGCCGCGCGTTTGAGCCTCGTCCAATCAGACTTGAACTTGTTTGCACGTCCACTTTGCATATTGTACCCTAAGAGTTTGACCAATTAGCCTCGCGCTTGAGTCGCGTCCAATCAGACTTGAACTTGTTTGCACGTCCACTTTGCATATTGTACCCTAAGAGTTTGACCAATGAGCCTCGCGCTTGAGCCGCGTCCAATCAGACTTGAACTTGTTTGCACGTCCACTTTGCATATTGTACCCTAAGAGTTTGACCAATGAGCCTCGCGCTTGAGCCGCGTCCAATCAGACTTGAACTTGTTTGCACGTCCACTTTGCATATTGTACCCTAAGAGTTTGACCAATGAGCCTCGCGCTTGAGCCGCGTCCAATCAGACTTGAACTTGTTTGCACGTCCACTTTGCATATTGTACCCTAAGAGTTTGACCAATGAGCCTCGCGTTTGAGTCGCGTCCAATCAGACTTGAACTTGTTTGCACGTCCACTTTGCATATTGTACCCCAGGTGTTTGACCAATGAGCCTTGCGCTTGAGCCGCGTCCAATCAGACTTGAACTTGTTTGCACGTCCACTTTGCATATTGTACCCTAAGAGTTTGACCAATGAGCCTCGCGTTTGAGCCGCGTCCAATCAGACTTGAACTTGTTTGCACGTCCACTTTGCATATTGTACCCTAAGAGTTTGACCAATGAGCCTCGCACTTGAGCCGCGTCCAATCAGACTTGAACTTGTTTGCACGTCCACTTTGCATATTGTACCCTAAGAGTTTGACCAATGAGCCGCGCGTTTGAGCCTCGTCCAATCAGACTTGAACTTGTTTGCACGTCCACTTTGCATATTGTACCCCAGGAGTTTGACCAATGAGCCTCGCGCTTGAGCCGCGTCCAATCAGACTTGAACTTGTTTGCACGTCCACTTTGCAGATTGTACCCTAAGAGTTTGACCAATGAGCCTCGCGCTTGAGCCGCGTCCAATCAGACTTGAACTTGTTTGCACGTCCACTTTGCATATTGTACCCTAAGAGTTTGACCAATGAGCCTCGCGCTTGAGCCGCGTCCAATCAGACTTGAACTTGTTTGCACGTCCACTTTGCATATTGTACCCTAAGAGTTTGACCAATGAGCCGCGCGTTTGAGCCGCGTCCAATCAGACTTGAACTTGTTTGCACGTCCACTTTGCATATTGTACCCTAAGAGTTTGACCAATGAGCCTCGCGCTTGAGCCGCGTCCAATCAGACTTGAACTTGTTTGCACGTAAACTTTGCATATTGTACCCTAAGAGTTTGACCAATGAGCCTCGCGTTTGAGCCGCGTCCAATCAGACTTGACCTTGTTTGCACGTCCACTTTGCATATTGTACCCTAAGAGCTTGACCAATGAGCCTCGCGTTTGAGCCGCGTCCAATCAGACTTGACCTTGTTTGCACGTCCACTTTGCATATTGTACCCTAAGAGCTTGACCAATGAGCCTCGCACTTGAGCCGCGTCCAATCAGACTTGAACTTGTTTGCACGTCCACTTTGCATATTGTACCCTAAGAGTTTGACCAATGAGCCGCGCGCTTGAGCCGCGTCCAATCAGACTTGAACTTGTTTGCACGTCCACTTTGCATATTGTACCCTAAGAGTTTGACCAATGAGCCTCGCACTTGAGCCGCGTCCAATCAGACTTGAACTTGTTTGCACGTCCACTTTGCATATTGTACCCTAAGAGCTTGACCAATGAGCCTCGCACTTGAGCCGCGTCCAATCAGACTTGAACTTGTTTGCACGTCCACTTTGCATATTGTACCCCAGGAGTTTGACCAATGAGCCTCGCGCTTGAGCCGCGTCCAATCAGACTTGAACTTGTTTGCACGTCCACTTTGCATATTGTACCCTAAGAGTTTGACCAATGAGCCTCGCGTTTGAGCCGCGTCCAATCAGACTTGAACTTGTTTGCACGTCCACTTTGCATATTGTACCCTAAGAGTTTGACCAATGAGCCTCGCGTTTGAGCCGCGTCCAATCAGACTTGAACTTGTTTGCACGTCCACTTTGCATATTGTACCCCAGGAGTTTGACCAATGAGCCTCGCGCTTGAGCCGCGTCCAATCAGACTTGAACTTGTTTGCACGTCCACTTTGCATATTGTACCCTAAGAGTTTGACCAATGAGCCTCGCGTTTGAGCCGTGTCCAATCAGACTTGAACTTGTTTGCACGTCCACTTTGCATATTGTACCCTAAGAGTTTGACCAATGAGCCTCGCGCTTGAGCCGCGTCCAATCAGACTTGAACTTGTTTGCACGTCCACTTTGCATATTGTACCCTAAGAGTTTGACCAATGAGCCGCGCATTTGAGCCTCGTCCAATCAGACTTGAACTTGTTTGCACGTCCACTTTGCATATTGTACCCTAAGAGTTTGACCAATTAGCCTCGCGCTTGAGTCGCGTCCAATCAGACTTGAACTTGTTTGCACGTCCACTTTGCATATTGTACCCTAAGAGTTTGACCAATGAGCCTCGCGCTTGAGCCGCGTCCAATCAGACTTGAACTTGTTTGCACGTCCACTTTGCATATTGTACCCTAAGAGTTTGACCAATGAGCCTCGCGCTTGAGCCGCGTCCAATCAGACTTGAACTTGTTTGCACGTCCACTTTGCATATTGTACCCTAAGAGTTTGACCAATGAGCCTCGCGCTTGAGCCGCGTCCAATCAGACTTGAACTTGTTTGCACGTCCACTTTGCATATTGTACCCTAAGTGTTTAACCAATGAGCCTCGCGCTTGAGCCGCGTCCAATCAGACTTGAACTTGTTTGCACGTCCACTTTGCATATTGTACCCTAAGAGTTTGACGAATGAGCCTCGCGTTTGAGCCGCGTCCAATCAGACTTGAACTTGTTTGCACGTCCACTTTTCATATTGTACCCCAGGAGTTTGACCAATGAGCCTCGCGCTTGAGCCGCGTCCAATCAGACTTGAACTTGTTTGCACGTCCACTTTGCATATTGTACCCTAAGAGCTTGACCAATGAGCCTCGCACTTGAGCCGCGTCCAATCAGACTTGAACTTGTTTGCACGTCCACTTTGCATATTGTACCCCAGGAGTTTGACCAATGAGCCTCGCGCTTGAGCCGCGTCCAATCAGACTTGAACTTGTTTGCACGTCCACTTTGCATATTGTACCCTAAGAGTTTGACCAATGAGCCTCGCGTTTGAGCCGCGTCCAATCAGACTTGAACTTGTTTGCACGTCCACTTTGCATATTGTACCCTAAGAGTTTGACCAATGAGCCTCGCGTTTGAGCCGCGTCCAATCAGACTTGAACTTGTTTGCACGTCCACTTTGCATATTGTACCCCAGGAGTTTGACCAATGAGCCTCGCGCTTGAGCCGCGTCCAATCAGACTTGAACTTGTTTGCACGTCCACTTTGCATATTGTACCCTAAGAGTTTGACCAATGAGCCTCGCGTTTGAGCCGTGTCCAATCAGACTTGAACTTGTTTGCACGTCCACTTTGCATATTGTACCCTAAGAGTTTGACCAATGAGCCTCGCGCTTGAGTCGCGTCCAATCAGACTTGAACTTGTTTGCACGTCCACTTTGCATATTGTACCCTAAGAGTTTGACCAATGAGCCGCGCATTTGAGCCTCGTCCAATCAGACTTGAACTTGTTTGCACGTCCACTTTGCATATTGTACCCTAAGAGTTTGACCAATTAGCCTCGCGCTTGAGTCGCGTCCAATCAGACTTGAACTTGTTTGCACGTCCACTTTGCATATTGTACCCTAAGAGTTTGACCAATGAGCCTCGCACTTGAGCCGCGTCCAATCAGACTTGAACTTGTTTGCACGTCCACTTTGCATATTGTACCCTAAGAGTTTGACCAATGAGCCTCGCGTTTGAGCCGCGTCCAATCAGACTTGAACTTGTTTGCACGTCCACTTTGCATATTGTACCCTAAGAGTTTGACCAATGAGCCTCGCGTTTGAGCCGCGTCCAATCAGACTTGAACTTGTTTGCACGTCCACTTTGCATATTGTACCCCAGGAGTTTGACCAATGAGCCTCGCGCTTGAGCCGCGTCCAATCAGACTTGAACTTGTTTGCACGTCCACTTTGCATATTGTACCCTAAGAGTTTGACCAATGAGCCTCGCGTTTGAGCCGCGTCCAATCAGACTTGAACTTGTTTGCACGTCCACTTTGCATATTGTACCCTAAGAGTTTGACCAATGAGCCTCGCGCTTGAGCCGCGTCCAATCAGACTTGAACTTGTTTGCACGTCCACTTTGAATATTGTACCCTAAGAGTTTGACCAATGAGCCGCGCGTTTGAGCCTCGTCCAATCAGACTTGAACTTGTTTGCACGTCCACTTTGCATATTGTACCCCAGGAGTTTGACCAATGAGCCTCGCGCTTGAGCCGCGTCCAATCAGACTTGAACTTGTTTGCACGTCCACTTTGCATATTGTACCCTAAGAGTTTGACCAATGAGCCTCGCGTTTGAGCCGCGTCCAATCAGACTTGAACTTGTTTGCACGTCCACTTTGCATATTGTACCCTAAGAGTTTGACCAATGAGCCTCGCGCTTGAGCCGCGTCCAATCAGACTTGAACTTGTTTGCACGTCCACTTTGCATATTGTACCCTAAGAGTTTGACCAATGAGCCGCGCGTTTGAGCCTCGTCCAATCAGACTTGAACTTGTTTGCACGTCCACTTTGCATATTGTACCCTAAGAGTTTGACCAATTAGCCTCGCGCTTGAGTCGCGTCCAATCAGACTTGAACTTGTTTGCACGTCCACTTTGCATATTGTACCCTAAGAGTTTGACCAATGAGCCTCGCGCTTGAGCCGCGTCCAATCAGACTTGAACTTGTTTGCACGTCCACTTTGCATATTGTACCCTAAGAGTTTGACCAATGAGCCTCGCGCTTGAGCCGCGTCCAATCAGACTTGAACTTGTTTGCACGTCCACTTTGCATATTGTACCCTAAGAGTTTGACCAATGAGCCTCGCGCTTGAGCCGCGTCCAATCAGACTTGAACTTGTTTGCACGTCCACTTTGCATATTGTACCCTAAGAGTTTGACCAATGAGCCTCGCGTTTGAGCCGCGTCCAATCAGACTTGAACTTGTTTGCACGTCCACTTTGCATATTGTACCCCAGGTGTTTGACCAATGAGCCTTGCGCTTGAGCCGCGTCCAATCAGACTTGAACTTGTTTGCACGTCCACTTTGCATATTGTACCCTAAGAGTTTGACCAATGAGCCTCGCGTTTGAGCCGCGTCCAATCAGACTTGAACTTGTTTGCACGTCCACTTTGCATATTGTACCCTAAGAGTTTGACCAATGAGCCTCGCACTTGAGCCGCGTCCAATCAGACTTGAACTTGTTTGCACGTCCACTTTGCATATTGTACCCTAAGAGTTTGACCAATGAGCCGCGCGTTTGAGCCTCGTCCAATCAGACTTGAACTTGTTTGCACGTCCACTTTGCATATTGTACCCCAGGAGTTTGACCAATGAGCCTCGCGCTTGAGCCGCGTCCAATCAGACTTGAACTTGTTTGCACGTCCACTTTGCAGATTGTACCCTAAGAGTTTGACCAATGAGCCTCGCGCTTGAGCCGCGTCCAATCAGACTTGAACTTGTTTGCACGTCCACTTTGCATATTGTACCCTAAGAGTTTGACCAATGAGCCTCGCGCTTGAGCCGCGTCCAATCAGACTTGAACTTGTTTGCACGTCCACTTTGCATATTGTACCCTAAGAGTTTGACCAATGAGCCGCGCGTTTGAGCCGCGTCCAATCAGACTTGAACTTGTTTGCACGTCCACTTTGCATATTGTACCCTAAGAGTTTGACCAATGAGCCTCGCGCTTGAGCCGCGTCCAATCAGACTTGAACTTGTTTGCACGTAAACTTTGCATATTGTACCCTAAGAGTTTGACCAATGAGCCTCGCGTTTGAGCCGCGTCCAATCAGACTTGACCTTGTTTGCACGTCCACTTTGCATATTGTACCCTAAGAGCTTGACCAATGAGCCTCGCGTTTGAGCCGCGTCCAATCAGACTTGACCTTGTTTGCACGTCCACTTTGCATATTGTACCCTAAGAGCTTGACCAATGAGCCTCGCACTTGAGCCGCGTCCAATCAGACTTGAACTTGTTTGCACGTCCACTTTGCATATTGTACCCTAAGAGTTTGACCAATGAGCCGCGCGCTTGAGCCGCGTCCAATCAGACTTGAACTTGTTTGCACGTCCACTTTGCATATTGTACCCTAAGAGTTTGACCAATGAGCCTCGCACTTGAGCCGCGTCCAATCAGACTTGAACTTGTTTGCACGTCCACTTTGCATATTGTACCCTAAGAGCTTGACCAATGAGCCTCGCACTTGAGCCGCGTCCAATCAGACTTGAACTTGTTTGCACGTCCACTTTGCATATTGTACCCCAGGAGTTTGACCAATGAGCCTCGCGCTTGAGCCGCGTCCAATCAGACTTGAACTTGTTTGCACGTCCACTTTGCATATTGTACCCTAAGAGTTTGACCAATGAGCCTCGCGTTTGAGCCGCGTCCAATCAGACTTGAACTTGTTTGCACGTCCACTTTGCATATTGTACCCTAAGAGTTTGACCAATGAGCCTCGCGTTTGAGCCGCGTCCAATCAGACTTGAACTTGTTTGCACGTCCACTTTGCATATTGTACCCCAGGAGTTTGACCAATGAGCCTCGCGCTTGAGCCGCGTCCAATCAGACTTGAACTTGTTTGCACGTCCACTTTGCATATTGTACCCTAAGAGTTTGACCAATGAGCCTCGCGTTTGAGCCGTGTCCAATCAGACTTGAACTTGTTTGCACGTCCACTTTGCATATTGTACCCTAAGAGTTTGACCAATGAGCCTCGCGCTTGAGCCGCGTCCAATCAGACTTGAACTTGTTTGCACGTCCACTTTGCATATTGTACCCTAAGAGTTTGACCAATGAGCCGCGCATTTGAGCCTCGTCCAATCAGACTTGAACTTGTTTGCACGTCCACTTTGCATATTGTACCCTAAGAGTTTGACCAATTAGCCTCGCGCTTGAGTCGCGTCCAATCAGACTTGAACTTGTTTGCACGTCCACTTTGCATATTGTACCCTAAGAGTTTGACCAATGAGCCTCGCGCTTGAGCCGCGTCCAATCAGACTTGAACTTGTTTGCACGTCCACTTTGCATATTGTACCCTAAGAGTTTGACCAATGAGCCTCGCGCTTGAGCCGCGTCCAATCAGACTTGAACTTGTTTGCACGTCCACTTTGCATATTGTACCCTAAGAGTTTGACCAATGAGCCTCGCGCTTGAGCCGCGTCCAATCAGACTTGAACTTGTTTGCACGTCCACTTTGCATATTGTACCCTAAGTGTTTAACCAATGAGCCTCGCGCTTGAGCCGCGTCCAATCAGACTTGAACTTGTTTGCACGTCCACTTTGCATATTGTACCCTAAGAGTTTGACGAATGAGCCTCGCGTTTGAGCCGCGTCCAATCAGACTTGAACTTGTTTGCACGTCCACTTTTCATATTGTACCCCAGGAGTTTGACCAATGAGCCTCGCGCTTGAGCCGCGTCCAATCAGACTTGAACTTGTTTGCACGTCCACTTTGCATATTGTACCCTAAGAGTTTGACCAATGAGCCTCGCGTTTGAGCCGCGTCCAATCAGACTTGAACTTGTTTGCACGTCCACTTTGCATATTGTACCCTAAGAGTTTGACCAATGAGCCTCGCGTTTGAGCCGCGTCCAATCAGACTTGAACTTGTTTGCACGTCCACTTTGCATATTGTACCCCAGGAGTTTGACCAATGAGCCTCGCGCTTGAGCCGCGTCCAATCAGACTTGAACTTGTTTGCACGTCCACTTTGCATATTGTACCCTAAGAGTTTGACCAATGAGCCTCGCGTTTGAGCCGCGTCCAATCAGACTTGAACTTGTTTGCACGTCCACTTTGCATATTGTACCCTAAGAGTTTGACCAATGAGCCTCGCGCTTGAGCCGCGTCCAATCAGACTTGAACTTGTTTGCACGTCCACTTTGCATATTGTACCCTAAGAGTTTGACCAATGAGCCTCGCGCTTGAGCCGCGTCCAATCAGACTTGAACTTGTTTGCACGTCCACTTTGCAGATTGTACCCTAAGAGTTTGACCAATGAGCCTCGCGCTTGAGCCGCGTCCAATCAGACTTGAACTTGTTTGCACGTCCACTTTGCATATTGTACCCTAAGAGTTTGACCAATGAGCCGCGCGTTTGAGCCTCGTCCAATCAGACTTGAACTTGTTTGCACGTCCACTTTGCATATTGTACCCTAAGAGTTTGACCAATGAGCCGCGCGTTTGAGCCTCGTCCAATCAGACTTGAACTTGTTTGCACGTCCACTTTGCATATTGTACCCTAAGAGTTTGACCAATGAGCCTCGCGTTTGAGCCGCGTCCAATCAGACTTGAACTTGTTTGCACGTCCACTTTGCATATTGTACCCTAAGAGTTTGACCAATGAGCCGCGCGTTTGAGCCGCGTCCAATCAGACTTGAACTTGTTTGCACGTCCACTTTGCATATTGTACCCTAAGAGTTTGACCAATGAGCCGCGCGTTTGAGCCGCGTCCAATCAGACTTGAACTTGTTTGCACGTGCCTATTGTACATGCGTGGGCGCCGAGGGACATTAATGCCGTTTCTCGGCTTCGTGGCTCCCCTTCGTTGAACAATAGAAAGAGCGATTTGATCCCTAATCCGGAGTATGTCCGAGACTTGGGAACACCGGGATCCCAGTAACTTGACCAAAGACAGGCTGAAGATCGAATTAATTGCTCACAACGTCCCTTTACCGCGAAAGGAGCAGAAGAAGGAGGTTTACGTTCAGCTCTATTTAAAGCACGTCACTTCTAAGAATAAGTCGGAATTAAGGGCCGATTTTTCCAGCGACGAGGAGGACTCTTCAGAAGTGAAAAGCACCGTGAGTTTAGGGAACTTGGTGTGTGGGTCCCGCCCGTATTTCGACGATAGACGTCAGTATCCAGTATTTAGAAGGGTTGGAGATTATATTTTACGAGCATGTTTTCTTAATCCAGTGAAAATGCCGGTTTGCGCGCGCGCGCTCTCTCTCCCCTCCTCCCCCTCTCTCTCTCTCCTCCCTCCTCCCCCTCTCTCTCTCCTCTCTCTCTCTCCCCTCCTCCCCCTCTCTCTCTCTCCCCCCTCCTCCCCCTCTCTCTCTCCTCTCTCTCTCTCCCCTCCTCCCCCTCTCTCTCCTCTCTCTCTCCCCTCCTCCCCCCTCTCTCTCCTCTCTCTCTCTCCCCCCTCCTCCCCCTCTCTCTCTCCTCTCTCTCTCTCCCCTCCTCCCCCTCTCTCTCTCCTCTCTCTCTCTCCCCTCCTCCCCCTCTCTCCCTCCTCCCCCTCTCTCCCTCCTCCCCTCTCTCCCCTCCTCCCCCTCTCTCCCTCCTCCCCCTCTCTCCCCCTCCTCCCCCTCTCTCCCCCTTCCCTCTCTCTCCCCCTCTCTCCCTCTTTCTCCCTCTTTCTCCCTCTTTTCTCCCTCTCTTCTCCCTCTTACTCCTCTTTCTCCTCTCTTTCTCTCTCTTTCTCTCTCTTTCTCTCCTCTTTCTCCTCTCTTTCTCTCTCTCTTTCTCTCTCTCTTCTCTCCTCTCTTCTCTCTCTCTTTCTCTTCTCTCTTTCTCTCTCTCTTTCTCCTCTCTCTCTCTCTTCTCTCTCTCACTCTCTCTCTTCTCTCTTTCTCTCTCATTCCTCTCTCTTCTCTCTCATCTTTCTCTCTCTTTCTCTCTCTCTTTCTTCTCTTCTCTCTCTTTTCTCTCTTCTTCTTCTCTCTCTCTTTCTCTCTCTCTTTCTCTCTCTCTTTCTCTCTCTCTTCTCTCTCTCTCTCTCTTTCTCTCTCTCTTTCTCTCTCTCTTTCTCTCTCTCTTTCTCTCTCTCTTCTCTCTCTCTTTCTCTCTCTCTCTTCTCTCTCTTCTTTCTCTCTCTTTCCTTCTCTCTCTCCTCTTCTCTCTCCTCTCTTTCTCTCCTCTCTTTCCCCCCCCCCCCCGCCACCGCATCAAATCCTTTTCCTCTCGATTCCCCGGCTTCTCCCACTTCCGTGTGCCCATCCAAGTTCATAAATGTGAAAGATGGCTCCTTCTCGGGGGAGGGAAGGCAGGTGGAATATCATGGTGAATTTGATTTAAACCTGCTCCGTCCTCCACTGACAAAAGCTTCCTCGACATGTTAAAGGTCCAAAATGGCCGGTGCGACTCGGCTCCGAGGGGGATTTGGGTTTTGAACTGGCTGGGAGGGAGGCCACGGCAATTCCTCTTGCTTGATGCCCGAACGGAGGGCTGAGGACCAATCTTGTGGACGTTGTTCGGAGGTGGATTGATCTCGTTTTGTCGGGGGCTTTCCGTGTGACCACAAATGTTCACCGAGGGTGAATAAAAGTGTAAAAAGCTGGAAATGCATCTGCGAAAGAGATCCTGCCTCACCTGTTAAATCTTTTCTTGGCGGGTTTTCTTGTATCAGTTTTCCAAGATCTGCGGGGGTGGGGTTAAAAGGTAGGTTTAAATTTGCGGAGATAATTCAACAAGATCAAATTTATTGTCGGAAAGTCTGTTTTGCCTACTCGGTCAGTCAACGCAGTGTAGACAGTGCGCAGAGTTGCAGAGAATTCAATTTGGACACAGAACAAAGGCGTCATTATTTTTTTACGAGTGGAAGGTGAGTTCGATAATGGCGGGAAAGAAGGTGTCCTTGAATCTGATGGCCAATTATCTCATACTCTACTGAATCTTCCCAGCAGGAGGATGTGGAGAAAGTGGCCGGGGTGGAATGAGGCTTCTCGTGTGTTGGCTGCTTTACTCGAGTTATTGTTGCCATTGTACATTGCTATTCCAGCATCATTGGATTTCCATATGACTAATACAGTAATTTTACTAGATGTGTAAATTAATTTCCTCCATTGATGTTCAGAATCCATAGATGAAATCTGGTTTCCCTCCATTCTCATGCTTAACACATAATTAATAAGAAAAGCCTTTATTATCTCCCAACAATAATAATAATAATAATTTTCAAAAATCTTTGGCTTGGCTTCGCGGACGAAGATTTATGGAGGGGGTAAAAAGTCCACGTCAGCTGCAGGCTCGTTTGTGGCTGACCAGTCCGATGCGGGACAGGCAGACACGATTGCAGCGGTTGCAAGGGAAAATTGGTTGGTTGGGGTTGGGTGTTGGGTTTTTCCTCCTTTGCCTTTTGTCAGTGAGGTGGGCTCTGCGGTCTTCTTCAAAGGAGGCTGCTGCCCGCCAAACTGTGAGGCGCCAAGATGCACGGTTTGAGGCGTTATCAGCCCACTGGCGGTGGTCAATGTGGCAGGCACCAAGAGATTTCTTTAGGCAGTCCTTGTACCTTTTCTTTGGTGCACCTCTGTCACGGTGGCCAGTGGAGAGCTCGCCATATAATACGATCTTGGGAAGGCGATGGTCCTCCATTCTGGAGACGTGACCCATCCAGCGCAGCTGGATCTTCAGCAGCGTGGACTCGATGCTGTCGACCTCTGTCATCTCGAGTACCTCGACGTTAGGGGTGTGAGCGCTCCAATGGATGTTGAGGATGGAGCGGAGACAACGCTGGTGGAAGCGTTCTAGGAGCCGTAGGTGGTGCCGGTAGAGGACCCATGATTCGGAGCCGAACAGGAGTGTGGGTATGACAACAGCTCTGTATACGCTTATCTTTGTAAAAGAATTGGATGCTCCAAGTCTAAAAATGAAACTGCTGGACTGCATCTGTGGAAAAAGAATTAGAATAAATCTTTTAGGTCATTGTAATTTTTTCCTTGTCTGAGGTACTTAGTTTCTTTTTCTATAGGAAATATGTTTTCAAATAGTATCCCAAAGCCATTTGCTGTGAAGTCAGAGTTGTATACCACCGAAACAACTCATCTTACCTCTGTTGACCATTATATTATAGGGAGAGACCAGTAAAGGCCCCACTTCGGGCTACATCCTTCATATAGCACACAACATGCACAAGTGTGGCCTGACCAACATTTTGTACAGCTGCAGCATGACATCCCAAATCTATTCAAGTTGTTTATAGTTTTACTTCTCAATTTACTTTCTTGCCTTATCCAGATTTTGTGGGTCTAGATGTGGGTAATGAGGAGAGCAGGGGTTGACAAAAGATATTTTAGTATTGTTGCATTATTGATAGTTATGTGAATCAAAACAGCAAAAACTTTTAACATTTTCAACTTGAGTTAGATTAAGATTAATTAAATTTAAATCCGATTTGAGTTCAAGATGTGATCTATGAGGCTTCAAGACTTCTATCAAAGACCACCATGTGATATAAAGTTTGGATATTCTCATCAATATAATATGAGTAACTTGTTAAAAGTGGCAATGGAACAAGCATGTTCTCTGGTCCCTGTGAGAAAGCAAAAAACCCTTCTTCACCACATGACTACTCTTACTCCCACCCCCATTTAAAAATCATAGTTTAAAATCTAGCCCACTGCATTTTGGTCTGGTTTCCTGAAAATTGTTACCAATATGAGGGAGGAATAGGTTACGCACTTGGAAGTTAGAGTGATAACTTTCTGTGACATAAGATTTCTTTACAATATCTTCAGCTGATGATATCAGTTTCATTTCTTCATTGCTGATTTTGGGCCTCGCACTAAAGTTGAGGAACGTTGTTTTTACATTATATCTAGCTTAAGCTTTCAACTATCATCTCTAATTGGCTTGGTTCCACTTTTTCTTTCACGCCTCCTTTCACCGTTAACAAAACAGCAATACCCTTTAACCAGCTTCTTTTAAACATAGTGGTGCACACTTCCTTTTCTGTGTGAGGAACTTCTTTCAGCATGTGGAATAAAAATCCAAAGAAGCCTCGTCTCAGTTTGAAACGTTTGAAGAATAACCATTAATTAAATGGGAATTGTGTTTTCCTGGCTGGATTTATTGTGCTAAAATGAATGGCCTGTTTATTTGCTTTAAGGATTGTGTTTAGATTGATGAGCATGTTGTAATATTTTAATTCAACAGTGACATGTGTAAATTTAAAATGGCTAATTTCATTAATATTTCCTTCTATTCATCTCGTACATTTCACTCTCCTTGTTTTTTTCCATTTTGGCTTGTCTCTCATACTTCTGTAACACATTCTCAAATTAAGAGTTTGGAGTGTTGGCTAATTTGGCAGAGATTGGGAATTCATTCCATTCCCTACAATCTTAGGCTGTGCTACAGGTTTTCATTCTGTGCTGTTGGGGGGGCCTTCTGTTAATGTAATGCTCAGATCTTCCATTTCCACAAAGTTTATGAAGGTTTGATTATTTTTGGTCTTGGTGTTTAATTGGGTTAAGAATGGAGATTAAAGTCAGAACAGGAAATGTTTCTGGTCCGATATTCCAGGAGGACCCTGCAGTGACTTGGTTGTATCTTAGCCATGGACTGTTCCCCATGCTGTTGGGCATTCAAATTTGTCTTTTATAGGGTTGTAGCAGGCAAAGCGTTTCTTTACTGGTTCAATTGTGATTTGGGTATCAGTGAAGTGTGTGAGTCTTCATGATAATCCAGTAGAATTGTAATTCTAGAATTGTAATTGTTGCCATTATACATTGCTATTCCAGCATCATTGGATTTCCATATTACTAATACAGTAATTTTTCAAACTTTTGTTAAAATATTTATTCCATGACATCAGGTTATTTCAAGGAAATTTAAATCCATTGCCATAGTTGCAATGTAATAGTTGTTGGCAGGAGTTCAAGGGGTTTACCATTAGTTCTTTGTGCTGTTTGATCTTTTGAGTTCACCATAAGAACAAAGGTGAACTCCATTTAACAACATATGGAGCTAGAAGCTGTTGTTTGTTTTATGAGAGGTTGATCTTTCTGTTTTGTGAAAAGATGCAATCAAATTACGTGATTTGGGAAGAAATGCCAGAATGCCTTTGATCACAGTGAACTAACTCAGGAACAAGTTAAAAACACAATGCTAGAGAAACCCATAGTGAACTGAGTTTCTCCAGCACTGTTTTTAATTCATCCAATGTCTGCCGACTTGCGTTGTTTACTTCAAAATCAGTAACAATTGCGTGTCTTTTTTTTTCGGGTTCATGGTCACCTTATTCAAGCTGCAGTATGCCTTTATGAGAAAAAACATCTTGCGTTGAACATCTGGTATCAGCATCAAGCTCTAGTGCTAAGTATAACATGAGTGGGCATATTATGATCATGGAAGGCCCTTCTCAATTACTACAATTTTTAGGGCAGACACGAGAGTGAAAATGATGGAATCTGGAGCAAAAAAAGTTGCTGGAGAAACTTGATGGGTCAAGCAACACCTCTGAAGAGAAATGGAGAGTTGCCATTTTGTTTCTAGACCCTTCATCAAGACCGAATGTGGAGAAGGAAGATAGCCAATGTAAAAAGGAGAGGGATGGGGTGAGGGCTGGTTAAGAGGTGATTGGTGGACTGGGTGGGGTGAAGGGTGATACCAGATAGAAGAAGGGGAGGGGCCATGAAGTTGGGAAACGAAAGCAGGTGAATGATGATGACTGACAAAATGGAGAGAGAGAAAAAAAAACAGTGGGAGCCCACCTTTGTAATAGTTGATGTAAGACTAAATCCAAACTTGTTTCACCTTCCATTCCAGCAGAAAAATGCATTTATTTTAGGTTTGATTCCAACACAGTGCATAGTTTTCACTTTGAATTAAGCAGTCATTTCCTTTTTTGTGTGAGGCAAGAATTTTCAAACAAAATAATTTTGTACAGCTGGGTTTTTGGTGGGAGAAACTGTACAGGAGTCTGCTTTCTCCCCCATCCCTGAAGAATGGGGCAAAATACTAATTTGCTTGTGTTTTTTTGCACTCAAAGAAGACCTGAAATCACTCCACTGCTATTTTAGTCCTGGTGATATTCCTCAGCCCACAGACTCTGTTGATCAAAAACTGTTGCAGTCTTAGATAATCTTCCTCATTGGTGCATTATACACCCATTTTCATGTCACCCACAAAATTGCTAATCATGCCACCTACATCCCATGCAAAGGACAGCAAGGTTAGCAAATTGGTGAACACCATGCTGTTACAGCACCAGTGACCTGGGTTAAAATGGCACTAATCTGTAGGAATTTGTATGTTTTTCCTGGGTCTGTGTGGGAGTGAAGTTTATAAGTTAATTGGTGTATTTGGGCTTGTGGACCAGAAGGGCCTGTTACCATGTTGTAGAACTAAATTTTAAATTTAAAATCCCACCACCAATCCCTGTGGCATACAACTTGTCACAGATCTCCCATTTGGACAAACAAACTTCTATCATGACCCTATGAGTCCTTTTTTGTATTCATTTATCTTGCTAGTCCTGGATCCCATGCTATTGATTTTCTAGATGAGCCTGCCATGTGTTACCTTGTAATGTCTATAATGTCTACTACCCTGCCCTCGTCAATTTTCTCAATCAAGTTCTTGAGATACTATTTCTTGTGCACAAAGCCATGCTGGCTTTCCCCAATCAGTTCTTGCTTTTCCAAATGCTGATGAATCCTGTATCTCAGGATCCCCCTCCAATAACTTGCCCAATACTAATTGGTCTCGTAATTTTTCTTGTAGCCTTTCTAAAATGCTTTACATTCGTCACCTTCCAGTCTTCTGGCAACTCACCCATGCCTAGCAAATAAACACATATCTCTGGGATATCAGAAGGTTTTTTTTCCTGGCTTCCTGCAATATCCAACTCAGAATTGAGCATAAACTATTGATCTGGATAGGAAACTTGCTCAGAAGTAAAAGGTGATATTAATAATGGATAGTAGGCAGGTGCTCATTAGGATGTCCTGCAAAGATTACTTTTGGAGTCTTGACTATTCACCATACTTATAAATGACTTTAGAGTACAAACTCTCATTTCCTGATGTTTGTTACAAGAATTTATATGGAAGCATATTTTTCAGAGGTGTTAATAGATTTGGCAAATGAATTTTGGTGTGAGCAAATACAAAACTATTCACCTTGCTCCAAAAAATGCATAATCTAAATTTAACACTGTGAGCAATGGAGGCACAAAGAATCTGGTAATTGCATGTACTTCATGATGAGAAACTGTATTATGATGTCTCAAAATAGTGAAATGCTAGCCTTTGTGTTAAGACTAGACCATAAAAGGATCAAAGTATGTTGCAGCTACACAATGCTTAGTTGCTCTACAACTGCAGAATTGAATAGTTCTCAGCACCAGACCTCAGGAAGAATTTTTCAGCCTTGCAAACTGCTTCTTGGGACCAAATGGCCAACTTACTACTGTGCTCAGTTTTAAATTTTCCAACTACCTTTCTTTTAAGAGCCCAAACAATAGTTTAATGCATTTAAATAAGTCTTCCAAATTGAGGTAAGTGTTGGAGAGCTTTTTCTGGCAGTACATTTCTTTTGCTGCCTCTTTTTCCAGGACTCATCCAAGGCCCAGGACCTTTGAAGCTGTTATCCCTAAATGGGCATCCATGCTTTTGACGAGCTAAATCTTGAGATCAGATTTAAGACTGCATATCTATCACAGACCTACTTGAAGCTAATCATCTTTTCTAGCTCTAAAAGTGAGCCTAATTTCAACCTCATTTATTGATTTCATTTCTATTTCCCTGGATTTGTTCCTTGTATCAGAATAGTCCAGTGAAAATGTAATTTGTACGTGTTTAAACTGTTGAGTTGAATTATTTCAGTGTTGAAATTTTAACTTGTGGCTTTTGTTCCTTTAAAACTCCTACATTTTTGCTTCTCTGTACTAACGATTGAATGATTAAGTTAAATTCCACCTCTTAAGTCAATATCAGTTTTACTTATCAGAACCATAGGGTGCATGGTTATTTTAGTAATGGTGATTCTCCATACTTGAGTATTTAGTTACCATGTGGTTCCAGTGCCATTCTGCTGGCCTTGCAAAAGATTGAAATGTTTTGCGAGTGTACAGAATTGAAGTATGTATGTGAATCTTAGAAGGCCATCTCTCAAGATCATAGAATATATATTTTCATTCTAATTTTTTTGGTTCTAATGTTAATGATGAAGCCAGCATCGGAGCCACAGACTCTTCAGCAGGTGGGGCAAGTAGCTGACAGCAAGCAGCTGAGTAGTTTGTAAGGCAGCTAGTTCCCTCCTTTCACCATTTACTGAAGTGTTCCTAACACATGGCTTTGAGTTTATTCATTATTCGGGTAATACTCTTCTCCAGGAATTCTGAAAAATCAGTGGGAATGTTGAATTTCTTCAAGGAAGACTTGAGTACTGTCCATAGATGATCTCTTTCCATGACAGAATAGAGTGCTGTTTCAGGGACCTGGTCTTGGGTAGGCTCACAATATACCCACACCTTCCCCCTCTTCTTAATGAGTTCTGCGCATGCCATGATGTTGAACTCTTCTTCCACTTTTTCTGTCTCCATGCTTACTTCCACAACCACAATTCTCCACCACCCACTAAGATCCCTTCTCCCACTTTAAAATGTCTTCCTCCTCCTGGACATCTTGTTCCGTCAGGTCTTCTACCTGCTCTGGACCTTTATATTTCCAATTGCCACAATGACATCAACCGTGTGGACTTCACTACTTCCCTTACTCATTCCAATCTCACCACCTCTGAACACCCGGCCATTCTCTCCACACTAATCCAAACCTCGCCATCAAACCTGCAGACAAGAGTGGTGCTATTGTAGTCTGGCGCACTAACCTCTAGCTAGCCAAAGCCATAAAATGACACTCAGACACCTCCTCTTTCTTATCTCTCCAACAGGAACCCACCAAAACTCATCGAACCACTCATACACCATCTCTGAACTCGTCACTTCCCTTCTCTTCCATTTTTGCCACCTACTACATGATCCTGCCACTAGACACATATTTCCCCCTCCACCTTCTGCGGGTACTGCTCCCTTCGTGACTCTGCTGTCCACTCCTCCTTCCCCACCAATCGTCCTCTTGGGATTTACCCTGTGACCTCAGGAGATGCTCCACGTGCCCACGTCTCCTCTCAGCAAATTTCGGAGCCCCCAAACAGTCCTAAGTGAAGCAACGTTTTACTCGTGAATCTGCAGGGATCATCTACTGTGATCTCGCTGTGGACTCCTCTACATTGGAGAGACTGGATGAAGACTGGGAGATCACTTTGAGCACCTCAGGTCTGACCACCACAATAGTGGGGATCTCTCACTGGCCACCCATTTCAATTCTCTATCCCATTCCCTTGCTGACACGTCTGTCCATGTTCTCATGTACTGCCAGACTGAGACCACCCGTAAATTGGAGGAACACCTCATCTTCTTACTGGGCACCCTCCAACCAGATGGTATTAATGTTGACTTATTTGGTTTTCATTTAAACATCTCTTCCCCTGTCGTCCTCTGTTTCCTGTTTCCTTTTGCACAGACATGATAAATACTACCTAGTCCCGTTTCCTATCCAATAAACACCTTTTGTTGGTCTGGATTCCTTCCCATTGTTTGAATTCTGAGACTTTTTTTATATATTTTTTTTTTATTTTTCACACCATAAATCACAATAGCCATGATATACACTTTTTCTTTTCCACACATTTACAGTGTCTTTTTCTCCCCCCTCCTCCCAAGCCACCCCCCCACCCCCCCCCCCTCATCCATTTTAGGTATACAATCTAGGTTGCATTAATTCAGTCAGACAATGTTGTCATTCAACAAAAATACACCAGAAATTCTACTGAGTCCATTCTTTTCTTTTCTTCTCCTTCCATCAACTTAGGTAATGTTTGTTCCCGGTAGGTTTTCGCTATTGTATTTAATGTAAGGCTCCCATACTTGTTCGAATATTTCAATATTATTTCTTAAACTATATGTTATTTTTTCTAATGGAATACATTTATTCATTTCTATATACCATTGTTGTATTTTCAAATTATCTTCCAATTTCCAGGTTGACATAATACATTTTTTTGCTACGGCTAGGGCTATCTTGACAAATCTTTTTTGTGCATCTTCCAAGTCAATTCCAAATTCTTTATTTTTTATGTTACTTAGGAGAAAGATCTCTGGATTCTTTGGTATATTGTTTTCTGTTATTTTATTTAATATCTGATTGAGATCCTCCCAAAATTTTTCTACTCTCTCACATGTCCAGATTGCATGAATTGTTGTTCCCCTTTCTTTTTTACATCGAAAACATCTATCAGATACTGTTGGGTCCCATTTAATTAACTTTTGCGGTATAATGTATAGTCTGTGTAACCAATTATATTGTATCATTCGCAGCCTCGTATTTATTGTATTTCTCATCTTTCCAGAACATAATTTCTCCCATGCTTCCTTTTTTATCTTTATATTTAAATCTTGTTCCCATTTTTTGTTTAGTTTTACCATTTGTTTCTTGCAGTTTGATATACAATTCTGAGACTTTCTGATGTATCCTGCTTCTGCCTTTTTTTTTCCTTGAACGGCTCTGGCCCAAAATGTCGACAATATATCTATAGATGCTGAGAAGACCAGTTGAGTTGCTCCAGCATTTCAATGTGTTTACCATGGTCATAATATTGCCATGGGGCTATTGTTCTAGGAGAGCAAATGATGTTAGTTTGCTTGTCCTTTCAGGATTTAATTTGTAGTGTTAATGACATAAGAAGTAATACAAATTTATTTTCTCATTGTTTGCCCCTTGGAGCTTATTAACCAATTTTACAACTGGTATCATCACCAAAAATTACATTTTGATATTTTAAATGCATTTGTGTGCATTTTTTCCCCCACAAAAGGCCTCTCTTGTACACAATAGATTTTGATTATTCTGTCAATAAAGTAATGATATACATTCTGATCAACTGATTGAGAAATGCTCGATCTTTTCTCTTTTGAGGCTTTAATGTTTTGTTTCTTGTTGTCCATTTGTAGGGTTTTTTTGGTTGCAATTGCTGAATAGAATGTAATGCTGAATAATTCAGCTACATCAAATTTTAAATATTTGGTGCAATTTATTGAAAGATAAACACAGCCTCATGTACCATAGAACAGTACAACACAGTACACGCCCTTTAGCCCTCAATGTTGTGCCGACCCATGTATTCCATTTTTTTAATATAAAGTACTAAGTCCTCCCTACCCCATAACCCCCTCTTGTTTCATTTAAGAGTCTCTTAAAAATGCCCCCAATGTTTCCACTTCCACCACCATTCCCAATTAATAATGAAAAATAAGGCTTTTGGTTTATGGTACAATTATTGAATGTAGTGTATGGAATATATTTTTTAATACATTATCTAAATTTCAAATGTTGCAGCCTAAATTTTAACAATATTTGGCTGCTTCTGTTTGCATTAGTGGTCATTGCAGGGTAATCGTACTATCTCGTATTATGGGTTGTGCTATATATTTGCAAAACTTCTAGAAATTACTTTGAGCTAGATTCCTCTACTTTTTAATCAACTTTCATTGTTCGAAGGTAGTTTATTTTATGGGTTATTTTAGAGAGTTTGTAAGAAATAAACGTTCAATTTGCCTTTTCCTTTTAACTTAGGAACTACCCAAGTTGACAGAAGCTAAAGATAATTATACAAATATGAATGTTACACAGCTGAACGATGAAGAATTGAAAGAGCAGCTCATAATGCATGGGGTTACACCTGGTCCAATTGTAGGTAAGTACAAAATTGGAAGTCTTTCTTCTCCACCCCCTACCACCCTCTCCTTATACACATGTTCACACCTTTGTTGTAATAAAATTATGATGTCAACATGCTCAGAATTTTGGTGATTTTCTAAACTATTGAATATTGTTCTGATAGATTCACTCACACTTTTAATTTACTTTATTATACTGCTGAGTAACATTAAACTCATCTAGTTCACTATAAAGTTTAAAGGATGTGCAGGGAATGGGACCCTGGTGATATGAAGTGTGCGTGTGAATGGGAACCCAGTGAGTTTAAAATGAGTGTGGAAAAAATGAAATGGATGCCAAAAATTCATGGTTTCTGATAATTCAGACAGTTTATTATTGGAATTTTATTGGCCACAACCACAATTAAGTCTTTGCTGTTCAAATTCTTGTTTTCCCTTTGTATTGTCGTTTTACCGTTGTCTATCTGTGTATAGATCTGAGGCATTTTCTCTTTCCACACCCCCCTCCAAACCAGCATCATTTGGAACTCTGTTTAAAACCTGGTTACTTATTGGTCACATATTCTAATATTTTTTTTAATTTGTATTAAGTATTGTAATTGTGCTGGTTACATGTTTGTAAGGCATCTTGAGGTTTTTTTTTACTATATTAGAAATGCAGATTTTAAAATTGAGTAGAACTAAAATAGAATGATATCAGTTAATAACTTCTAAGCTCTTCTGTAATTAGCAAGTGGTAGGCTGAGATTATTATGACATGTAGTTGAAGTTGATTGTGCATGTTTTTTAATGTAATTTTTTTCAGCATTGTTGTGTTCTTTTATTAATTTTCTATGCTTCTCATATCAGCAATTGAAAATTCACCTTTTTAAAAAAAAAAGCTTCAGAAAAAGCTCAGAGCTTATCACTTCCTGATTTTTTTTAATGTAACTGGAAAGTATATTGACTAGTTGTATCATGGCTTGGTTTGGCTATTTGAGTACCCAGGAATGCAGAAGGTAGCAAACTTTGCCAAGTCCATTCCAAAGATGTTGAAGGTTAGTAGGGCATTGGTCACATGGCCTTTTGTGGTAGTGTATGTTGAAATTAAATTAAAATAGGCTCCAATCTCTCATCTATTGAATATATCTATGTGAGATGCTACCTCAAGAAGGCAGCCAGCATCATTAAGGATGTTTTTTTGCTAATGGCTCTCAGGGTCTTTAACCCTCTCTTTTCTATCCTAGTCGTAAACTACTTCCGGAACCACAAAAATATTAGTCTGTGCTATTGAAACGCACTTTGTTTTTCTTGAACAACTGTAATTGTGAATATTTATTATTTATCTTTTATATTTGTTATCTCTTTCTGTGCAAGAGTAATGTTATGCATATTATTATAGTACTTTTGGAAAAAATACATGTTTGGCTGCAGCAAGTAAGAAATTGAGTGTATATGTACATTATATTTGCGTGTAGACAATAAACTCCATTCTAGCTGTAGCCATTTTTCTAGATTCTACTTCAGTGCTTTTTTTTTTAAAGCAGTCATTTTGTATTCACTCTCTTCTAATTTCATGTAGCCACTACTCGGATGGTTTATGAGAAGAAACTCCTGAAGTTGATGGGACAGAGTCCAGCTGTATCCCCACCCAAGCAAAATGGTACTGGAGACGTTGATCAATACTCAGATAGTGAAGAGGAAGAAGGTAAAAATGGAAATCGGTGGTTTCTGGGTTTCCTGTTTACATTCCTCCTCAACGGGTTGTGAAACATCTCTGAAAAGATCAATGGATGCACTTTTTTTAAACTACAAAACTGTCCTTAAATTGAAATACTAACTTATTTTAATTTCCACAGATGCTTACCATCTGCTTGCTTGCTATGTTTTTCTGCCACTGTCCATTTTTAAAAAATTTTTGATCTGTGTGAGCTTGCATTTAGAATACAGAAATAAAATTGTAGAAAAGCTGGCAATGCACAGCAGATCAAGTGGCATCTAAATTGGAAATGTTGGTCAGTTTTTCTTCTATGACTCTCCCTTCAATAGAGGAGAGTCTGTTTGAAGGAGCAGAAGTCTGTGCAAATGAGGTAAAACCTTTCGTTGCGTCAATGTTCAATTTTTTTTTAATATCTCGCTACTTTTATTCTTCCTTCTTTGGAAGTGAGGTGTTTTGCCCCAAGTCCTTCTGCAGGCAAGTGTCACCTTCCAAATATTTCAGTTAAATTGGCATTAGTTGCAGCAGGCAGTTCTGTAAAGAAATAATTCCTTCAAATGTAAAGTTGTTCCTCAGAAGTTGGCTTTTTTTTGTGTGTGTAACCAATGTCACTTAACAAGTTTTGTTAAAGCAATGTGTACTTACATTATTTCTTAAAATAAGGCAGCTAGCAAATTGTTGCTGAATGAATTCTGTTACTTTGGAGGCTAACCTGCAAACAATCTCTTGCTGTGTAGCGCTCTCACTATAATGCTCTGAAGGATCAGTTTGGGTTATGAAATATGGCTTGAATTCTTGAACAAAGGAAGTAGGAACAGGAGTAGGCCAGAAATGGCCCATTGAGCCTACTCCGCCACACAATAAGATCATGGTTGATCTAATTTATGATCTAACTCCACCTACCTACCTTCTCCCCATATCCCCTAATTCTTCTATCATGTAAAAATTTATCTAACCGAATTTTAAATACATTTAATGAAGCAGTCTCAACCACTTCCCTGGATAGAGAATTCCAAACATTCACTACTCTCTGGGAAAAACTATTTTTCCTCATCTCTGTCCTAAATCTACGCCCCCAAATCTTGAGACTGTGTCCTCTCGTTTTAGTTTCTGCGGCCAGCTCAAAAAAACTTTCCTACATCTATCCTATCCATACCCTTCATAATCCTATATGTTTCTATAAGATCTCCTCTCATTGGACAAAAGTCCAGGACTAGTAGTAAATTCTTGTTGTGTGGATTGGAAAGGTTTAATTTAAATCTTGAGTATTTTGCCTGAATAAACTTGAATAATGTAAAGCTGATTAAATAGACTTGTAGGCATGCTATACCACCACCACCACCTGTTTAGAACTTTTTAGGAATAATAATACTGCTGGATTTGCAATAAGAACTCCCAATTCATCAAATTAATAATTGTTTTTGTTTCCAGAAATGTTCTTTGTCTTCTTCTGCAGGGATTGAAGAGGGATACTTGTGAAAGGTTTAAATACTTGTACCTAGTCTAAATTATGAGGTGGTTTACTATTATCGCGTCTCTGCATTGCAATGTCACGCAAGTAAATCTAGTGCAATATAAATTATCTCAAGTATTAAAAAAAAAAGAACCACCACTGCACACCCCTGTCCCCTGATGATAGTTTCCTGTCCATATCTCAGGATAACTTGGGCTGCCTTCAGGAGAGTGAATCTGTGGAAAGCATCTGGTCCAGACGGAGTACCTGGCCGAGTATTAAAACTCTTTGCTGACCAACTTACCAACGTATTCACTGGTATCTTCAACATCTCATTTCAGCATGGTACCCACCTGTTTCAAACAGGTGTTAATTGTACTGGTGCCAAGGGAGAGTGTGGTAACCTGCCTAAATGACTATCAACCAGTGGCACTCACGACTACAGTAATGAAGTGTTTTGAAAGACTAGTGTTAAGCATTGATGTGGATCTGTTCTAATTCGCTTATAGCAACAGGTCTAGGGCAGATGTCACCTCACTGGCTCTACACAAAGCCCTGAAACACCTGGACTGCAAAGATACTCTTTATTGACTACAGTTTGGCATTTAACACAAACATCCCCTCAAAAATTATCAGCGAACTCCAAGACCCGGCACTCAGCATCTCACGATGTAATTGGATCATTGATTTCCTTAACTACAGTCCATAATCAGTGAGGATTGGTAAGAACACCTCCACAATCTCCAGTACCAGAGTAGCACGGGGCTGCTTTCTTAGTCCATTGCTCGACTTGCTTTACACCCATGACTTTGTGGCTCGGTACAACAATAACACCATCTACAAATTCACTGATGATACTACAGTAGTGGGTTGTATAAAAAGAGGTGGCGAGTCATCTTACAGGAGAGAGATTAAAAATTTGGCCAAATGGTGCACCAACAATGATACCAAAAACAAGGAGCTGATTGTAGACTTCAGGAAGGGAAAACCAATTGTGTACAATCCAGGGACCAGAGGTGGAGAGGTTGGGCAAATTTTAAGTTCTTGGGAGTCACTATCTCAGAGGATCTTTCCTGGACACCTCTACTTCCTTAGGAATTTGCAGAGGTTTGATATGACACCAGAAACCCTGGCAAATTTGTACAGATGTTTGGTAGAAAGTGCTGACCAGCTGCATCCCCATCTAGTATGAGAAAGCCAATACCCCTGAGCATAGAGCCCTCCAAAAGGTAATAGACACAGCCTAGGACGTCGTAGGCAAAACACTCCCCTCCATCGAGAACATCTACAGGGAAAGCTGCCATCGGAGACCAGCAGCAATCATCAAGGATGCACACCACCCAGCACATGCTCTGTTCAATGCTGCTACCATCAGGACTCATACCACCAGGTTCAGGAACTCCAGCTACCCCTCCACCATCAGACTGCTCAATAAATCAGGGACTCTTAATTTTGCACTTTATTTTTTTCTCTGTATTGCACAGTCAGTTGGTTTATATTTCTTCATTTGTTTACATGTGTACGTTGAGTACAGTTTTTCTTTTGCACTACCAATAAGTGGTCATTCTGCCTCATTTGCAGGAAAAAGAATCTTGGGGATGTATATAATGTTCTGTATATACTCTGACAATAAATCTAAAATCTGAACTGAAGCACTTTGTCATATTAAATCTAAGCTTGAGCTTGGGATCATAAATTTAAGCAATTTACTAAGATTGCCCATTGAGACTTTCTGACGTCATCTAGCTGTACAGCATTCCCTGACTGATGCTGTCGCTGCTTATCTGCATGCGAAACTAGGCTGCAATTTTTTTTACCTCTAGGCTTAACTATTCCAATGCAGTGCTGGCATATACACAAGGTCATTAGAAATGGCTCCTGTTCTAAATCTAGTTTTCCCAGCTCCTTTTGCCACCCGTTAAGGCAAATACGAGATCTTAAAATTCTCCTCGTCGTTTTCAGATATCTCTAAGATATCCACGCCCTTCAAAGTGTCTGCAATGATGCCCTTTTGAACATTCCTGAATTGGCCTACCATAAGACATAGGAGCAGAACCAGGTGATGCTGCACACTGATTCTGCTCCATCATTCCAATCGTGCCTTGTGCATTTTTCCTCTCAAGCCCACTATTTACTCTTGTAAGCTTCACCTTCAGTAACCGTCTAACCTCTTTATTTTTTCAATTTTTCACTGCTTCTTAAAATCTACCATTTTGACTAAGCTACTGGTTATCTGCTGAAGTATCTCAGGACTTAGTATCTCAGATTATTCTAGCACTTGTAGTCTTTTGTATCCACTTTTTGCCCCATCTTGTCCACTCTTAACTTCACTCTCAATGACTTGTTTTTCTCCACTTGCACCTGTCCCCATTTCTTTTTCTTGCCTCTCTCACCTTGTCTGGTAATGCCAATATCAGCCTCCACCTCCTCATTTGTCCATCATCCTTCAGCTTTCTTCCTCACACCCTTGTCCCCTACAAGGATTCTATTCCCTTCTCCTAATTTCTCCGTCTCCGCTGCATCTGTCCCCAAGATGAGGTCTTCCAGATCATGATCTGAAATGTCTGCCTTCTTTCACCAACATGGTTTCCCCTCCACTACCATCAACTCCACCCTCACCCGCATCTCCTCCATTTCACACTCCTCTGCCCTGGCCCAGATGCAACAAACACAGGATTCCCGCTATCCTTACCACTAGCCTCTGCATCCAACACATTATCCTCTGGAATTTCTGGCACTTACAACAGGATCACACTACCAGACACATCTTTCCCTCTTCTCCCATCTCTGCCTTCTGTAGGAACTGCTTCCTCAGATTCTCTTGTGCACTCATCCCTCCCAACCAATTTCCTCCTGCCCCCCAGCACCTTCCCCTGTGGCTGCAAAAGGTGCCACACATTCCCACACCTCCCTCACCACAGTCCAGGGCCCCAAACAGGCCTGATTTACTGCATCTGGTGTTCCCTTTATGGCCTTATCTCTATATCGGAGAGACTGGGCGCAGACTGGGAGATCACTTCACTGAGCATCTTTGCTCTGTTCACAGCAGTTACAGGTACCTCCCAATGGCCAATCATTTTAGTTCTGTGCCCCACTCCCATGCTCACATCTGTCCGTGGTTTCAAGTACTATCCCACCAAGACTACCCACAAATTGGAGGAACAACACCTGATTTTCAATCTGAATACACTCCAGCTAGATGGTATTAACATCGACTTCTGGTTTCTGCTAACCTGCTCTCCTTTCTTCTTCCCCCAGTCTTATTTCCCTTTCCTCTCTATTCACCTAGCCATCCCTCCTCTGCTGTGTCCTCCTTCCCTTCTCAAACTATTGCCTCCTGCCTTTGGGACTATGATCCTTGCTTTGATGAAAGCCTTTGGTATATAAAACACTGTTTGACCTGCTGAGTTTCTCCAGCATTGTGTTTTTTACATCCTTCACCCCTACCTAGTTCACCAATCCCCTATTGGCTCTTGTCCAATCCCTCTCACCCTACTTGTATCAGACATACTATCTCTTCTGAGTCTTGACGAAGTGTTCCAACCTAAAAATCAACACTTCCATTTGTACCGCAGATGCTGCTTCATGCTCTGAGTTCTTTCAGCAGATTGTTATTTGATCCATATTCCAGGATCTGCCGTTTCCTGTGTGTCATGAAATCTCCTTTTATTTCTTAGAGTTAGATTTTAACTGATAATACTCCATAAGGTGGCATGGGATGATTTATGTTGAAGGTACTATACAAATAGATTTTGTTGATATTAATGATATGAATAAGTGTCTTATTTAAAGATTAAAAATTAGTATAAGGAACAATAATTTTTTTGTTTGGAATTGTATTAGCTAAAAATAGAATCCTTGCCTGAGCTGGTATTATATTCACAATGGAGTCTTGCCAAGTAGGATAAAGTTCTTGCAGATTAACAATAGTGTTACATACAATTGGACATGTTACTTAAAAGGGGGAATAAAATCCTGTACCAGATCATCTCCATGCAACCTAAAGTTTGGAATTCCCAGTGCCCATCAAGTTATTGAATGCATTCATCAGTTGTTGCCAGAATGGAAGTGACAGTAAAATTGGGGTGGTGTCCTTGAGTTGGCCACTATAAAGTATGCAGAACTTTAAATTCACAAGTGGACTTCTAAGCTTTTGCAGTTCTTTCTTGACATTTTAAATTTTTTTTTTTCAAGATTTTCCTTGTATTGGTTGTTTAAAATGGCAAACATACTTTTGTGGGCTTTCAAACTAGAGATTGTGGAATGGAGTATTTATTTAGCATTTTGATGTATTACATGTATGAAAGTACCTCAAATATTCTGAGTTTGATCATTTCTTAAGTGATTCAAATACTGTATTCATATCTGCCAGAATTCCCGACATTAACTCAAATATTTATTGTGAGTTTCAACTTGATAAAAGTTTTAATTTGTTTTTCTAAAATTGATTAAGTCACAAAATTGTAATTCGTGTTGCAGATATTCCTCCTGAAGGCTCCACACACAATAAAGTTGGTAAGTTGCAGTTGGGTATGGTGTTGGCAGGTCAAAAGTATTTTATTTCCTTGGTGTTTCTGTCAGCTTGAACCAACAATCCTGCTACTATCAATAGATTTCCTCCTTCCCCAAATTTGAAAATGTGGAGAATACGATAAGCAATTGAGTGAGGTCGAAGGAAAATGCTGCTCTTTCCAGTATGTTTCAAGTTTCAGCACCCACATCCCTAAAAATTAATATGAAAAAACAAATGTGCACTTGTTAAACTGCATTGTTTTGATCTTAAGGAAGGAATGGGATATGGAGACCCTCAGTATAGTAAATAATTTGTTTATTACTGTTTGATATGGAAAACTACAAGCTGACAAGTCTTTGTTCCGTTTTGAATTTATGAAAAATTCCTTTTTTGTATCCCAAAGAACCATATAATTTAGTTCCTAATTTTGACCAGTACCAGTGATTTTTATCTACTGTTGTTTAATTTTTGAAATTATGATAATTTAGATATTTCTGATTTGTGTCACTGCATTGAGTAATACAGGTGCCTAACAATTAATCTGGGATTCCAAACAGTGGCAACCTCCAAAATTCGGCACTTTTTTGGTAGATGATATCTGCTCATCAAAGATGCTACATAATGGGAATTTCTCGGAATATTCCTGCAATGCTGGCTGTGTATTTTAAAAGAAAAAAATTCCAGGTAGGAATTGGAGACCATTCCCGTCAGGAATATTTCCTGCGGCAGCCCCAGATATTTTTGAAGCCAGCCTGCAATCTAAACTGAACTGTAGGCTGTCCGCAACAATATGCTAATGAATACGTCCAGTCGCCCCCATCCCCCCCCAGCCATCTGTCTGTTGCCCCGCCTCAGCCGTCCGTTGGTCACTATCCCACACCCGCCCCTGGCTGTCCGTGGGCCCCCCCCCCCCAATCTAACTCCTGAAAAACAGTAGGGGTGCAGTGCTGCCGAACCCAGAGTTCACCAGAGCACTGGGTCATGGTTACAGGCTCAATGCAGCAGCAATGGCCATCGTCATTACGCATACCCCCCAGTGCCAGAGCAGTTCTGGCTGTGGGGGATTATGGGAAAGGAAGATGGCCATTGATCCCTCATTGAGTCAGATGCTCAAGGCCAAGAGTCACCATTCCACTGAAGGTAAGAGAGGGCACCATTGAGGGTGGGGGCAGAGATGACGGATGAGGGAAGGGGGTCTTAGGCAGTTTTTGAAGTTTTACTTTAAAATAAAAACAACATGCTAGTGATATTATGGTTTTTATTTATCTAAATTAATTTAACATTCTGTGCCCCCTCTTTTGCGCTATTTTGAAACATTACATTTGCTTAAAGGAATCATTTTAAAATGATTCCAAACAATGATAGGTGTATGGTCCATACGATCTCAGATAAAAGGTTAGGCACCTGTATAGGTGATCCACTATCAAGGAGCACTTAATATTCCAGTAGCTTGACCTTAATGTAGGGCTCATAGTTTTGGCAAGTAGATGCTCACTTCTGATAGGTGCCTTGAAGCGATTTAAATGTTTTAAACTTCTCTGGTTAGCTAAATGTGCACATTATTTATTTTATCTGCCAAAGTATTTGCTGTAGAGCCTTGATTTCAAAAATGGCCTTGCTTAATTCTATTGTCACTTCAGAGAGAGTACATTAGGAGTTACCTCATTGGCATGAGCCACTAATTCTGAAGTTGATTCCTGACTTTTAGAATATTGTTACTGAGAGCAATACAAATAAATTTCCAGTTTTGCTTTTATTCAAATTTTTTTCAAATTGTGCTTCAGATTTTGTTTGTCTTTTTAGATTCTTCATATCAAAGATACAGTACATCAAATGTCTCTATCACTGATGCTCAAAGCAAATCGAGACAAATTCAGGTAATTATGTACATAATTCAGTGATGTACCATGATCTGCTCTCTGATGAATTCTTTCTACTCTGTATTATCTATGAAAATTTCTAAAATTGACCAGTTCTTCAAAGAAAATATGTGAATGGAAGCTGAGAAAGAAAGCACTTTTGTTTGCAAACCAAAAAAGGTATGTGTTTTCTTCATTGCAAATATACCTTTGGGTATTTTGAAAATATTATTTGAAATATTTTTAAAATCCTTAAGTTTTGGGCAATAATCATTCAAATCAAAGCAGAGAATGAAAATTTCAGTAAGTTGCACAGGTGAAGCAATAATGTTGGAATCACTTGTGTTCACAATTTATTCAAATGATTTGATTCAGAAAGTAGAATATCTTTAAGAGGGCATAAAGGTAAATCAGTATAGTTTAATACTGAAAATGACTGTGTTAAACAGATGGTAATAAATCCAGAAATAATCACTTAGAAAATTAAATTTTGAAAGGGTTAAGCACAAGATTTTGCGATTTGATAAGAATAGGTGGATCCCATACAGTTTTGGAAACGAGTCTAAATGGAGCTAAGGAATCCGGACTACCTTAATTGTATTAAAGTGTTATGCACAGAATGAAGTATTATTAATCAGATCAAGCATGTTATCCCACTTTTCATCTGAAATTGATGTATTCAAACAATAGGATATAGGTTGAAATGTACTTTTTGCCAGGTCCTGGGCATCCTTTGAACAAAGGTGCTTTGTGAAAATGTTCCTCCTTTGTCTTCCCATCCAGTTTTTCTCCCTCTTTCCTGAAATCAATTTGTAAATGTTGGATGGATTCACTTTTAGTATAAATTGTACTCTTTTCATGGATGATGAAAGGATTAAATTCAACCGGATGCAAGATCTTATTTATAGCATTACCATTATTAAAAACTTCTGCTTTTATGCAAATATTCAAGATAAGACTATTTTCCTAGGAACACAGAAAATGCAGCCTACTATGAATGAATCACATGACTACAATCTTAAACATAATTTTTAATTGTAATTGTATGAGAACTTAAGGTCCAGAAAGCAGCTCCTGTGATCACACCGTGCTGCATAATGCTTCTGGCCTGTTTTTCTTTAACTATTAAAATGTACCTCTATGCAACATGAGAACCTGTCATGTTGATGATAGCTGTTACTTGATTTTTAAGATTGAATAAGTGGGTCTGCATGCAAAATATTGGTTCAATTCTCTGGAAGTGATTGCCAAGTATTAGTGTATTTATGCTCTTGTATTGGTAAGCAAAGGAAATTCTTGGCTATATTTGGTATCCACAGGGCAAGTAAGTGTGATGGCCTATAAATAGCATATTCCCCATGTTAACCCATGAATGTTAACCCCTTTTCATATGTTCTTTGAATTATTCACCTTATAAAGAATTCACTGCAATTTATATAATGTGGTATGTTCTTTGACATTAACTGTACAGTTTGGTGTTCATTTAATTACTAATCTTTAAACAATAGTAATTGATATATGGATGGTGATTTGTTCAAGTTATTAAAAGTATTTTGATACATTTTTTCTTTTGTAGTAGTTGTCATTTTCAGAGGATTGAAATGTGATATTAAATGTAAAATAAACTCGCCACTTGATCTCTGGTCTAATTTATTTCTTCTGACATCCTCAGATTTACTCCTGTCTTTTTCTGATTTCTCCATTAATTCTTTCACACTACATCCTATCCACACCTTCTGCACATGTTGGCATGTATTGTCTTTGTTCTTCAGTCATCGAATCTTTACCTCTGGCCATGTATCTGACTTCCACTGAACTGAACTTCAGTAACTAGACTCTTCTTCAGCTATCATTAGAAAAATGAGAGGGGTCTTATAGAAATATAAAATTATGAAAGGCATAGATAAGATTGAGGTGGATACGCTGTTTCCATTGGTAGAGGGAGACCAGAACTAGGTGACGTAGCCTCAAGATTCAGGGTAGTAAATTTAGGTCAGATTAGGAGGAACTGCTTTTCCCAGAGGGTGGTGAATCTCAGGAGATTGTTGCCCATTGAAGCAGTGGAGGCTAACTCAGTAAATATATTTAAAAAGATATGGTTGAATACATTTCTACATAGTAAGGAAATTAACGGATATGTGGAAAAGGCTGGTAGGTGGAGATGAGCCTAGGATCACTCATGATCACACTGAATGGTGTAGCAGGCTTGACAGGCTGGCCTGCACCTGCTCCTATTTGTGCTCTGATGTGAGGGTAGGTACGATGAAACTTGCATCACTTTCTGCCCTAATTCTTGTCCACCATTGATTAGGAAAACAAGCAAGAATTAAAAGAGGGATATATCTTGTATTCTTTGTGTTTAATAGCCCCTTAAGAATGAAGTTTTAACTGTGAGGAATATTGAAGCCCTTTGAACTATTCCCAAGTTAAAGTGGACACTTTTGATCATCCACTTGTTAATAGGAAAGAACAATTACACAATTTCAAGAAACCAATACTTGGAATTTGTAAAATGAATTTTCAATCTGTTCACCCTTTTCAAATAGGGACCCCAGAAAATAATTTTTTTTTTCAAAGACTGAAATTAATAAATATTTGTTTGTCAAAGAAGATCATTAAATACTTTTTTTCTTGAAACCGTTATCACTAGAGTAATATTATTTCTTGGATCTAGACAAATTATTGCAGAGTCAGATTTATTTAGCAGGAAAATGTGTATTAATCCCAAATTTATGAAAAGGTATCAAAGGCAAATACACTTTTTAATTTTCTTTTTGAACCATGTGATTAGAGGACACTGATTATAAGCCAACTAATTTCAGATGCAATGCCAGTTAGCTTCTGCCTTTGAGCTAATTAGGGGCTGAAAGACTTTCTGCATTGTTCCTGGATATCATTCTGTTCAGCATCCATAAATGTCACGAGCCTATGTTAGCCTGGTAGGTAATGCTGTTGATGTAGTGCCTTGATTAAATAGAATGTACATATTAACTATCTAATTAATCCTGTAGAATTATCGATGCTTTAGTATTTGCACAAGGCTCCATCTTCACAACAGAAAGATAAATTTAGTTAGAAATGTGTTCAGGATTAGCCAGAATAAACTCACTTTGTTCAATATCTTTCATGTGTATATAGTCAGAGAGTTCTATATCTCTCTCTTTCTGACTTGATCCATATCTTTTACTCTGTAAAATGACCAATTCCTGGTGCACTGTTTTAATTTTATTAATGAATTTTACTGAGTTTGATTGAATCCTTTATGGATTTTCAATGAAATAAAATTCTGCTTCTGCAGTGTTGGCATTAAAAATTGTATGTTCCATTGGATGAAAAAGTTTGACAAGTGAAATCCTTCTTTGTATTCATGAGTTCTAACGTGGTTTTAGTTTGCAGACTTCAGAATAGAACTGAGTATACTGCAGTTACATTTTTATTTGCAGTTGCAATCCAGACTGTTGCAAATGGGTAATTTTTAAAAAAAATTTCAGGCAAATGAAAGCGGGGATACGTTGGCTCCGATGTTTCCAGAAGAAATGAGCACTCCATCAGGAATCAGGTAGGAGAATTGATTTCTGCTTACTAAAATTATCCCAAATACAGTAAAATCTCCAACATCCGGCATCTACAGTGATCGCAGATGCCAGAAATGTGAATTTTCTGGTTGACTGAAACTCACTCTTACAATGCCTAACTAATAACCCAGCATTAAGAAAACACTGTTTAAAAGATGATGCAAAATTATTTTATTTTAGAAATGAGTTGTCGTCTTTATGTAACGTTCACTTATTCAAGTAGTTCCCATGACTTAAAAATTTAAATTCATATCCTGGTCGCTGACCCTATAATAGAGTAACGCTAGCCCTATGGCAACTGTGCTGTCATCATAATTAACTTCTTTCTCCCCACCCCCCAAACATTGACAAATAAAGACTAACTAATGTACTTAATATAGTAATAAAGATGTAAAGACTCTTACTAGGCAGAGATAGGGAGACCCTTTGGGAGAGTCGCCCTGGCATCAGACAACTCTTCATCCTAGGCATCACCATTTTATTCAAACTTTTTCTTTGATTTCTCTCCACAGTGCAACTCGGCGCCGGCCAATCAAAGGAGCAGCAGGACGACCAATTCAGTACAATTTTGATGATCTGGTCACAAGGGCTACAGTGAGAAGTACCTACAAGGAGAGAAGCAACTATTTGGGTACAGCTGAGAATAAGCCGGTGCGGCGTCTTTTGCCAATGTGGCTGCGGATCCTCTTGTTTATTATTCTGTTGTTACTAATCCTCTTTCTGGTCTATCAAGCAATGGAAAGTAATCCAGAGAATCCTTTTGCATATTTTCTGGAGCAAGCTAGCAACAAAGGGACTCAGCAGTAACATCTGGATGCTAATCCACACCAGACAATGAAAGAGAGATGTTAGCATGTAGGTATATATCCCAAAATGCCAACAGTCTTTGAATTGGGTGGTTTAAAGTAGTTAAGATGGATTATTGAGCTTGACTATTCAAGAAAAAAAGGGCTCCGTTGCAGTAACCAGATATACCAGTTGTACATAAGCCTCCAAAATAAATATCACACCCCATCCATCAGTCAACACCTCAGATGACTTTTTCTTCCCCTTATTGTGCAATGTTAATGTTGTGACGTTTGTAAAGCGAGGAAAAGGAAAATTTGACTAATTTGTGTAAACTGAATTTGAGGTGGGGGGGGGGGGGAATCAACAAATAGATGAATTGAATATATATGTTGCCTGGATCATCTAATTGGGACACCATAAGTTATTGAACCACCTGGGTAATGTGTCAAGTTACTTTTTTTGGTATTCTCTTCTAAACAGATAACACTTTTAATTTTCAACAATTTCTTGTAATGTAACTTCAAATCTATTGTCCTATTTGATGCATCCACCCTTATAAATTCATAACTTTATGTCTTGGTCATTTGGCTTTTGTTGACGGAAAAATCTTGAGCCTAGTTTGTCTCTTTTAAACTTTGAATTTGCATGTGTTTCTCTGCTGGCAATATTACATGTGGCTTAGTCAGGACAAGCCTGTTGTATACACACAAGACGAGGTGATTTTATTTTATGTCGAGGGTTAAATTTATCAAAACCAAGATCTTTAATGCTTTTGTTAAATGTTTGCATGTAATTGTCTTAACCAAGATATTGAAGTTAAATTTGCATAGAAAGACCTTGATAATCAGTACAATTTAAATATCAAAACTCTTTCAAGTCTTGATTTTTAACTTTTAATAGTATTTTGTTAAATTTATTGCATGGCTAAATTGAAAAATTTTTGTGATCACTGGTATATAGATATCTTTCATCTATCAACCATTTATCATCTCAACAGCAGCCTTGCAGTTTGTCCATTTGTGGCATTTTTTTAAATACTGAAATCCCAGTTCAGAATATGCCTCTGTTTGAAGGTTTTCCACCTCTCTGTTGTCAATCGTTAAAGAGTACATTGTTTCCATCTCCTGAACTGTAGATCTCGAACACTGGCCCCTTACCTGCCTCCCTCTCTGTTGGTCAAGTGAGCATTTCAAACAGTGGTTATATCCTTTGGAAATAGTGATAACAAACTATTTGAATGCTTGTACTGTCAGAATTACTTAATGTTGTGACAAATGAGAAATAGGAAGAAGATATGTTACTACAATGGAGCAGTGAGAAAAAAGAAATCTTGTCCAAATTATGTTTGCACCCCTTTGCAAAGGAAGCTATAATATGGTAGTAGATTAGGTGTGACATGCCTGTATGATAGAAATTCATAGCACAGAAGGAGACTTTTCAGCCAGTTGTGTTCCATCTTACCATCTGAATACATAAAAAGGATAGTTTCGATTAAATTTCCAGTAAATGTGGCTAGGACACTGATAAAAATAAAGGAGCATTTCACCATTTTATCCCTTTGCAGGTTTTGGGGAATTCATGCATCTTGCAAATAGATAATTTCCATTTATAGGCTTAATTATAGCACCTTACTTTCATTAAAATTTGAAACATTGTCAATTGAATGCAGAGTAAGTTAGTAGAGACTCCATACTTTGGCCAATCCCACAAGAAGCACAGGCTGAACAATCTTTTGAAGAGGACGGTGTTCTAATTCGATGTTCCAACTTTCTCGGAAAGATTTTGCCTCCTGTAAAATTATAATTCCACAAGCGCAAGCATAGACCTTGCAAAATCCAAAACTCCCAAGGTTTTAAAACATGAAGGGGAATAAGGCACACTGATACAACACAGGGGTGGAGACTTTGACTGGCCTAATGTCTTGAGCTTTTGATCCCTAAAGGGTAACACATTGCCAAGATTCATAAAGTTGAGAGCACTGATATGTTTGAGGTTTGTTTGTTTTTTGTTTCTAATTGGTGGTGCATAAATGGTCACATGCTAAATAGAAATGAAAAGTGCATCAGAATTCATGACTTCATGAGCACATTATACTAGCTCTTGTCTCAAGCTAAAAATGTGAAATTAAATACGACATTTATGAAGACTATATTTCATGTTATTCAAGCTAAAATACAAAACCTGTGGAATTTCCAGTTTGATTTCTAAAATTATTTTTTGTGGTCATCCTTCCTGTCTAATCACTGTTTATGTTCCACAATTAAGTTTATTTATTTTTTGAGCTTGGAAATGAGCTAAAATATACCATGTTTATGGTAAGGCAGTAGAACTTGACATTACCAATGTATCATTCCACGTACTCTTTTTAAAAAAAAAGGAAAAAAATTGAGTTTTTAAATTCTCAGAAATTGATTTTAGAACAGTGTTTAGAGGTTTCTTTATCTTTTTCAAAAATATTCAAATTTCCCTAAAATTTGGATATTCAGATCACCAACTGTGGTTAAATGTTTCCCAAAGCAGTGTTAATAATATAACTAATGCATAGTGAAGTGTGGATATTGTTTTGTATCCAGGGACATATCAACTTTTCTGTATGGAAGCTCATCCTGGTTGGTACTTTTCTTTGTATTGCATCCTTTTGAGATTTGTCTGTGCTCATATTTTTTTACATTTTGAATTATGCTTAATTTTTATCTAAGTTGTCTAACAATAAACAGAACCATTTTAGCTGATACAGAAAGCAAAAGTGCTAGTTAACCTGCTGCAGACAGTTCTTTGCTGAAGTTTGGTTTCAATCACCCACATTATACTCTCTCAAATTTTTACACTTTTGGGGTTATGAGGGAGAAAAAAAAAATCCTCAACAATGCTAAATCTCAGTAAGAATTAGGGTAGCCTGTTTTTGCTATCATCTTTAAACAGTGATCTAGAAAGTTCATGCACATCCAGTCTTAAAACACTTCATAACCATTAATTTTATTTAATTAAAAAGTTGGGGCAGGGATTGTTACTGGTAATTTGGAAGTACAGATCAATTGCACCAAGCTTTCATCTGAAATGCAATATCATCACTGACCTGCAAGGTCTTCAATTTTTGAAGTAACTACTTTTTAGAATTCTTACTTTGGAAAAATCTACACATGCTTCTTTTATAATATAGAACAAGAATTGACAATTTTTAAAGATTTGCTGATTTGAGAAGGGCATTAGTGGTACTGTTTGGATAGCTGAGATTTGAGAAATGAGAATTTAGATACTTCGCAGTGGATGTTGAAAATTGTAATTTAATTTTTCCTACGTGTGCATTTGGTCACTGAATTCATCACAATGGCACTTGTAGTCCTCATCTTCCATTTAATCCCTGTTTGCAATGTTATCAAACACAATTTTGTGTTTGCTTTAGTTTCTGCAATTGTTGCTGTTTTCTGAATAACTGAGTAGCTATTGAACAGGTACCATCGATAATCTTTTGCAGGGAACTCAATTGTATATATTAACAAATTTGCAGAATACATCAGCCCACAGTCAGGATTTGTAGAATTGCAATTTGTTACATCAATTTGACTAACAGGTTACATTTGAAACTTTATGCATTGTTTTCATACAGTGATATTTTTCTCTATAAAGTACTCTGTTTGGGAACTTTTTAAATGCTGTCACCAACTTCCTCTTGAATGTGCCTTATTAAAGTTTCTTATCCAAGTTTAAATAAAATTTGTGTACTTAAACTGCATCTTCATTGTGCATGTGTGTGTTCAGAGGGAAGCTTTGTTGACCTCAACCAAGATCATAGATGTATTGAGCAAAAAAGGAACCAAATAGGTCAAGCTGCATCCATTGAGCTCGTCCAGCAGACTGTCACTCCAAGTTCCAGTATCTAGTTTCTTGTGCCTTTATCAATTATATAAATCACCTTGATTTTTGTTTTCCATCCTACCACTTTCTATTTTCCATAGAATATTCCTTGTCATCTTTGCAAATCTAATGTTATCAAACACCATTTATTTCTCTTGTATTTTGCTTATATTGAAGGAACATTTCCTTCTCTGCCACTTGTTTAATCACTATTAACATCTTTTTTTTTCCACAGCATTTTCCTATGCACCTGCCAAACTTGTACAATATGTATCCTCTTAGCCTCTAGGTCCTCACAATTTCAGATTGTTTTTATTTGAAATTCTCTGCATTTTCTTTTTTTTTTCATTTTCTCTAAACTTGGCAATTACAGGCTGTTGTTTGGAACTTGTACGGGTAGTCCTCAATTTTTGACCGTAACTGGGATCGAAGGATTGGTCATACGTCGGATTCACACCTTTTAACGGGGTATTAAAGCAATTTTTCAAAAAAAATTCAACAAATGAACCTCCGCATATGTACAGTACTTTAAAAAAAAAATTCGGTCATCTGTGTGGTTGGACATAACTCGCGTTGGTCATAAGTTGAGGACAACCTGTATTGAATTTGAGTGCGGCAGATTTAATACCCCTGGCCAAATGTGTTCTACAGTATTACTTGCACACTGAATAATTCAGAACATCAAACAAGGTATGCTTGCTGTGCTTTTGACTGGAGTGGAATTCTGATCATTAATGGTACTTTTTTTAAAAAACCCTACTCTCTCCGTGCTGTTGAAATTAGCTATCATGTTTTCACTCAATGGAAGCAAAAGATAGCTTACTCCCTGGAATCTGGAGGTCAAGATGGGGACTTTCTGGTAGTTGTGATCCAGGAATCATACTATCAATTGAATCAAGGAACAATAGAGACCACAATTGAGTACGCCCAGTATTCATGCAAATATACTCAACAGTGAGAAGTAACAGCTCTCGAAGCAATAGTGCAAACAACAGCACCAATCACGAATAGAAGGGATCCATCATTGTTTTGGGTGTGAACCCTTAACCAAACCAGGATAAAAGAACATAGGAAGTAGGAACAGGAGTAGCCAAAAATAGTCCATCGAGCCTGCTCCGCCATTCAATACGATCATGGCTGATCTAATTTATGACCTAACTCCACCTACCTGCTTTCTCCCCATATCGAGTGGAGGTATGGGTGGAAGGTGGAGAAGGGACACACAGGTGATCTACCTGTAGTACAGAAGGTTTAAGAAGTGGAGAGATAGGAAGAGGGAGAAACCATCTGGAAAAGGGGTGGGGAAACAAAAGGGAGAACAAAGTACAGGACTAGGTAAAGATGAGATTGGAACAGTGGAATCCGATGAGTGGGTTATCAAAAATTGGAGAAATTATGTCATTAGGTTTAAGGCTTGCATGTGCAGAGGGATGCAACCTCTGTCTCGATTAATGAAGTAGTAATGAGGTTATTGTCATATATAATATACATATGCACAAACATTCTTATTTACTGTAGCTGGAAAGGTTTTTTAAAAAAAACACCACAATAGTATACTTGAAAATAGACAATAAATGCAAATAAAAATAAGTATTTAATGATCCCGATGCAACAAAAAAATGACTGCAATAGTGCAGGCAGACCTTTTTGAGGAGTTTAGTTAGTGTAACAAAACCATGAGAATTGTTGAAAAGCAGCTTTTCTTGAACCTCAAGGTGCTGGGTTTCAGGCTTCTGTACCTTCTTCCCATCGGTAGCATTGAGAAGAGGTTGTGACCAGGTTGATCCTTTATGATATTGCTGCCTTCTCGAGTCAGTACGGCACAGATCCATTCAGTGGATGGACATCAGAGCCTGTGGTGTATCTATAAGATAGGAATCCTGCTTGCCTGTATTGTGTTTGGTTTTAGGGCCAAAGGAATGAATGAAAACTCGCATGAAGATGACTAGAATCCTGTTTATTTAAAGTATTTGTTTGCAGCCTAGGAAATGCTTCAATTTGAATGTAAAGCCTAAGTAAATGGCTGAAAGGACAGTGAGATTATCCTCAAACCACTGTGTTCAGTCAGTGAAACCAGCATTGGCATTTGATGGACTTCCAGCCTAAGGAAGGGATGCTTCATGGAATTGCAGGCAAAATGACTCAAGGCTGTGTAGCCAATCTGGAGAGAGCATCTTCAACAAAGAGTTCTACTTGGCAGAGGTGGGATAGGGTAATGGGTGCTGTGCAAGTGCTTTGATTCAATTAATTGTATTTTAAGAATCCTTGATAACGATACCCATTTGCTAACTGGTATGATAAAATATTAATTTGGCTTCACAATTAAGATTTATTTCAGTGAACCCAAAGTTTAATTATCCCAAGATTTCCTTTATTTTTCATTTATTGGCATACTTTGCTGACAGAGTGATGCAAGAAATTGGGTACTTTGATTATTTCTTTGATTTGCTCATTTTTGGTCCTTTTCCAAAACAAAATAAACAAATTTTGTAAAGGTAGAAAAAAAAACTCAGTGTATTTCAAGTGAGTGAGCATTTGGAATGTAGCATCTTCCTAGTTAAGAGACCTAGAGGTGAGTAACTTCAATCAAATAAAAGCAGTTTGGGGAAAAAATATTACTTGGAGTTCTGCAGGCTAATATTTACAACTAATTGTATCACGCAGAGAAGGGTTAACTTTGCAAAATTAATCTGAGCTACAGCCTCTAGCATCCTGACCTAGATAAATCAAACTATTAGATGTTTTGAGACTGCTTTGTCAGCCTGAAACAATTTTAATTGGTTCTGTCAGTGATTGCCATGGGAACTTGGAAGAAAATTCATTAAACCTTAAATAGTAAAGTATTAAAAACATTAATGCTTAAAACAGACATGTAAGCTTAAATTCTATTTAGCCAAGAGTAAGCGGGAGACTCGCCTGTAAGTGTTTCACTTAATAGACTGAAAGAGGGAAGTGCGTTACCAGAGGAAGCTCTAAAGCAATAATCTACTTAAGATCAGGTGCTTGAAAAAAAATGACTTGAGAAGTTAAGTGCAGAAGTCGACAAAAATTAGACGGAAATCTTCTGGAATAGAAAAAGGCAATTAAGTCATTTGTGTAAATTATTTGGGAGCACTGTACTTCACCTTTGACTTGGGTACTGCTTAATTGCTACTCTTTGCATGGATTCTTAAATGAAGCAGAAAATAAATGGAATAAAATGGTAAAAATCTTTTCAAATGACAAGAGCATATTTTTACCATGTCCAAAATGAATGTTCCAACATGAATGATACATTCTGTACCTACATTTAATCATTAAATTGCATTATCAGCATTCAGATGGGCAGTCCTCATTTAAGATGCAGAAGTTTGTTTATACTGGGAAAAGTGAGACTAAAGGAACAGTGCAAAGTGCTTGTCTGTATTGTGCCTTCTTTTGATCCCAATAGAGTAGGTTTTGCATTGTTGCATCATAACACTTTTACCCCATGGAAGCTGCATTTTGAAATGCCAATCCTCTAGTTCTTTTGCTATTTATTTCTCCAGCTACCTATCCAATTTGCTTAATGAAATACCCAAAATGGTAGTGCCCATGCCTGGTAGTGAACCACAAAGTGGTGCAGACCCTGGAGGACCAGCGGACAGGAGTGGGGCAGCAGAAGCAAGAGAACAACCCACCCCCCCCCCCCCCCCATTGAAAAGTGTGGGAGAGAATCTGCAGGGAAGGAGACCCTGGCAGCAGACCAGCTGAAGGACCCACACAGGCTGTAGGCTGCTGGAGACTGACTCATGGGAGCCAGGTATCAGTACCGAGAAAGGAGACTGTGTTGAGCACAAGAAGGTCACTGAAAGAAGCCTTTATTGTATTGCAGGTTCAGATCTGGAGCTTGGGTTTGTCAAAGGACCGAGCAGGAGCACTGGAGGTGAATCCACGGACACTCGGTGTCTGAATTCTCTCCTGCTTCTCTTTCTCTATTTTCGTTGCTAAGCTATGAAGTGGGGGCCTTTACAGCAAGCAAAAGGTCAGGTAGCATCTCTGAGGAGAGAAACAAAGTTAGTTTTAATTAGTTTTTACTGAATAACTACCATCAGTTGGAATTTGCAGAAAATGGGGAAGTTTGGAGTGTAAAGACTGCAATAGAGAGACTAAAGGTGACAGCTTGTTAATTGGAATTGATGGCTGATTTGTCTGAAGGAGATGAGAGAACCAAGGAGAAAAATAAAAAAGCTGAAACTGTCAGATTTTAAAAAAAGCAGATGCTGGAAATTTTGTTGGAATTGGCTCGATCCTTCTGCAAGATTTTTTTTAAGTTTGAAAAAGATAGGGGTCTTTCATTTTCAGGACCTGTGAAGGTTGGGATGGAACCAATAGAACAAAGGGACAAGAACAAGGTGAGACCAAATTAGTTAATTACTTCAATTTAAATTCCTTATTGTGGTAATCAAACACCCGTCTCATGCCCCAAGCATTAGGATTCAAGATCAGGAGCTGAAGTATTGTACTACAATGCTACATTATCACAGAGCTTTTTTGATTTTAATATTTTGTATGCATAAACCTCTTGTCATTAGGTATATTAGAGATAATTTGAATTAAAAATGTACAAAGGGAGAGAAAAATCAATAACAATTTACATATATTGGCTTTAAAAATCTAATTTTCAATGTGGGTTAGAGAGCAGAAAATTAAGGTTCGTGTTTGTAGATTTACTGTGCACTGAACATGTTACATTATGCATACTGTGCCTTGAAGATGATTACATAAAATCCTCATTTGTAATTGAAATCACTAGGTCCTGGGAGTTAGTATAACACACTTATCTTTATTCTAGTCCAGTTTAGAGACTGATTGTAATAAGTCCTTGCCCCTGAGGTGTAATTGGTCGCTGCTCTTTAAAATAAGAGATGGGTCTGAACAAACTGGGTTGATCCAGACAGTCTCTTCTGATATTGCATCTGGAACAATGGGGGTCCCATGATTTTTATTTAAATCACTCTCTGGACATGGGCATCACAGGAAATTGCTTTTCTGGAAGAATGTTTTTTTTTCCAAACAATTCTTGTGATGTGGACATCTGGAACAATGGGGGACCTGTGATTTTTATTTAAATCACTCTCTGGACATGGGCATCACAGGAAATTGCTTTTCTGGAAGAATGTTTTTTTTTCCAAACGATTCTTGTGATGTGGACATCTGGAACAATGAGGGACCCGTGATTTTTATTTAAATCACTCTCTGGACATGGGCATCACAGGAAATTGCTTTTCTGGAAGAATGTTTTTTTTTCCAAACGATTCTTGTGATGTGGACATCGCTAACATTAATTGGGTAATTTTCTCTGGTGCTGAAAATGAATTAATACACCTTTGAAAATATGAACAGTCATCGGCTCTGAAGCCTACTCTACCATTCAATATGACCATAGCTGATCCTCCATTCCAATAATATTCCCATTCCTTCCATGTACTTAATACCTTTATATGCCAAGCATAGTGTCGTCTTCTTGGTTCAACATATATAACATTGAATTCTGAGGTAGCAAATTCCATAGCTTCATTTCACCACCCCTGATTAAAAACACTTCTCGGTCTTAAATATCTTGCGCCGTAAAGTAAGAATGTAATCTCTTGGTCTGGATGCTCGGACAACAAAATCATCCTATCTACTTTCTTGTCTAATCCTGCAAGAATTCTAAATGTTTCATAGTGATTTCCTCTCATTTCTTTTTAACTTTTACAGATCTCGCCGATCCAATCTGCTTATAAAACAGCTTGCCACACTAGATTGTAGTCTGTGAACCACCTTTGTACTCCGTCAATATTAAATTTGTTGCGTGCTCATAACCAGAAATCATCAATTTTATCTCATTTAAAATAAATTGGGGCACGTGGTTGAAATGTTTTGCAAGGTTGTACTGGAATAAAATCACACACAGATTCCTAACTAGGTACGGCAAGTCAACCAGCCACAAATACTTCTCATTCCAACATCATTGCCCCTGTAATCCCATAGGAAGCTTTCTGCAATCCCTTCCAATTTTTCATCTGCACACACCATTGTATTACTGAAGGAAACAAAGTTAGCTTCCACCTATAAATTGGTGACATCCAGCTCTACCACACTATCTCACAACTCTATTACTTGTCCAAATGATATGAATCTCTGTTTAAAATATTTGATAAAGGGACAACACAAAACATTAAAGGTTTGTGTAGTCAAGGGACATAGAACAGGACTGCATAGGAATGGGCCCTTCTGCACAGCTGTCTGTGCCAAATAGGATGCCCAGGTTACAGTCTAATCATGAATATAAAATGGCTGGAGTAAATCCCACCTATTTTCAATTTTTTTCTCCTCGTACTACAGAGTTTCTAAGTAGCATATATTCTAACACCTTTAGGTTATTATTTCACTTTTTTTCTTGAGAAATCATAGCTTTCAAGCCACTCTCATCAAACAGCACTGACTGAGTCACTAATTGTGAGAATATGAGGGATTTTCATTCCTGCCAATAAAATTCTCTTGGGACTAAGTTCAAGAGCTCTGATTTGTTATGCCAGACATTCTTTACAAACCTCTGGTGAATGAAGCATGCACATTTTAAAATATACAGTGTCTGGCTATCCTTTCCTTTAGCCAGTAGATTTTTTTTATGTACAGTATATTTTTAAACAAAATAGTCTGTAGTTTAGTGCCATTTGATTTGTGTCCTGTGATGTACATGATTCACATTACTATTTTTAAACTTTGTACTTATTTCACAAACTCAAACTATAATCTCCATCATGGTCTGGAATTCATAGTGTTCAAGGCTGCAGATTTTCCATCGACCTTCATCTTTATATAAAAAAAAAATTGTGCCTTAAATAGCATATGAAAGCTGATAATGGAAGGACCAGTGCTCAGAGGCATCTGGTTTTTTAGGGAACAATAACACCACCACTTTATCACTTTAATTCATGGATTTTAAGGATTAAAAAAAGATAAATACTCAAAATAGAAACAGATTAAAAAAAACAGGGAACCAAAACATAGATTAAGAGAGAAAACAAAGGCAAAAAGGGAACCTCAGAAAAATTCTTTTGGAATGGCTTTGACCTGAAATGTTGATGTTTCCTTTCCCTCCTCCATATGCTCCCTGCCGACTGATGCTCAATCCACTGAGTTCCTCCAGCAGATTTTTTTTAATACATGTTTCACTGGCTGCAGACTTGTGTTTCGAGGAGCAAGTTGTATCGCAGGGGTGAAACTCCAAGTGAAAATCCCTCATATTCTCACAGTTTTATTTGGTCCCTTGCTGGATCAGGAACATAGAGTGGATTTGCAGGAAAATACATCTGCATTTCAAAGGGCAATGTTATTAAGTAACGGTCCTAATTTCATGCAGATTCCTTGAGATTTAGGACAGCTTCTTATTTTCCCAAAACTAAAGTGGGAGAAGCAAAACTTTCCAGGAATTTATCACGATTCGCAACTGACGATGAACCTCTTTCTCTTAGTGTGTGGGGCAAGAAATTCTGGACCTCGTTCGTGCTCCTGTTGTCACAGTGACTGACCATTTACTCCTTTATAGGCCCTGTAATGTTCATGAACAGCTGATGCCGTTCAAGAACACAAAGGACTCTACAAATGGGAATAATTATTTTAAAGCCTCTCTGTATGTCTGCGTGATAGGGGATTAGAATAAATTTTAACAGTTCTTAAGATATGGGGTCACATAAGGGCAGAATTTGTCAGTTCACAGCTGCCTTTGAGAAGGTGATGGGGGAGCTGGCACTTTGAACTTTGCTCGTAATTAAGTGCAGCAAAGGTCTGCCCACAGGGCTGCTGGGATAAGTTCAATAATATTTAGCTAATTGTCAAGGATGGTGTGTGAGAGAGAGAGAGAGAGAAACTTTGAGATCATGGTGTTTCCATCTACCTATTGGAGATTTTAAGGTGCTAGCAAGATGTAGAAACCTACACATTGTTCAGAAATTATTATTGCAGTGGACAAGTTGCTCAATGTCTGAAATGCAAAATATTGGTCATAATGAAATGCATTTCCTTCTATTCAAAAAGCGGATTGTTCTTGCTATCTATGCTGTTCCTTTATGAACCATTTCAAAATAGCAGTGATTGATGTGTTCAAGAAATTTCCCCTTCTCCTTTTGCATCCATTCATTTTCATATATCATAAAGTTTTTGGCTGCAATGTTCTTGGCACTCTTGACCCTGGACTTACCCCCACCCCACCATATTCCACTAAATTTTCCTCATGCCCTGATTTTTACAGTTTGATTTTGTTAATAATGTTCACCATTGAAAGAGTGAATAAAAAATGGTCAATTATTATTGGTTTGTTTCTAGCCAAGTGCTGGAGCTGTGATAAAATGAAAAATGTAACATTGAAGAAATCTGACCTCAGTGCTGTAATACTGCTCAATAAAATGGAAACACTTCAAAGAATTCAAAAGAGGGTCTAGGGGGGAAAAAAAGGCACATGGGACAAAATTTGATTGTATAGTTATCTTTAAATATTATAAAGTGTGGTATATATTTTTAATTCCATATCGCAGGTTCAAAATTATATTGAATCATTATTTCAGTAGTTTCAGAACATTTTTGTTCACTTTTAGTTCCTTATTTTGGTTTGCTGAACCACATTTTCAGAAATAGCTTAGTTTGTCTTAATTTTCACTTTCTTTCAGCCATTCTCAAAGCTACTCCGATTTATTCTCATGACATCACGTACAACCCTGAGATTCTTTTTCCTGCAGGTGAGGCCGAATTGCCACTTATTGGTAGAGCAAAAAAAAACTACTTAGCGTTCACACGTAAACAGATAAAGAAATGTAAACCAACTAACTGTATAATACAGAGAAAAAGAATCAATAGAGTTCAAAAGTAAGAGTCCTTAAATGAGTCCCTGATTGCGTTTGTTGATGAGTCTGGTAGTGGAGCATTGAGCCATAAATGTAAACACCTGACATTTAAAAAAAAATGCATTTTAACGAGTTTGCCTGCTTAGAAGTTGATTGAAAAGAACAGTCTGCTCAAAAATAATAAGCATGGCTTTGTGAAAGGAAGGTAATGCCTCATGAGCCTAACTGAGTTTTTTTTGAGAAGGTAACAAAAGAAATTGATGAGGCTCTACATGGATTTTAGTCAGATATTTGACACGGTCTCCCCATAAGACTCAATCAGATAGTAATGAGACATGGGGATCCATGGATCCTTGGCTGTTGAATTAAAAAATTGAAGGAAAGCATTCTGCCTGGAGGTCAGTGACTAGTGGAGGTCCGCATGGATCAGTTCTAGGATCTCGCCTGATTTTTTTTTTTGTAAATGACCTAGATGAAGAGGCAGAAGGAGGGTCAGTAAGTTTGCAGATGATATGAAGGTTGTCATGGGGTACAAAAGGATATAGACAGGATGCAGAGTTTGGCAGATGGAGTTCAATGTACAAGTGTGAGGTGGTGCATTTTGGAAGGATAAATCATCAGGCTAAGTACAGGGTTAATGGTTGTTTTCTCAAGAGTGTGGAGAAACAGAGGGACCTTGAGGTCCAAATCCTTACATCCCTCAAAAGTTGCCACACAAGTTAATATGGTAGTTAAGAAGGCCTAGGGGGATTCAGTTCAAGAGTCATGAGATCATGTTGCAACTCTACAAATCTCTAGTGAGACCACACGGAGTATTGTGTTTGGCTCTGGTCACCTCATTATAGGAAGGATGTGAAGGGTGCAGAGGAGATTTACCAGGATGTTGCCTGGATTGGAAAATAAGTCTTATGAGACAAGATTAGCAGAGCTGAGCTCTTTGGAGTGTAAAAGGGTGAGATGAGACTTAATAGAGGTCTATGAGGTTATGAGAGGCAGGAATAGGAAACACCAGAGGACAAGTGTACAAAGTGAAAGGAAGGAAGTTTAGGGGAGACACCACTCTGTTTTTACACAGGGAGTTATGGATGCCTAGAATGCCTTGCCAGGGATGGTGGTGGAGGCTGAAACATTACAGGCATGCAAGAGACTCTATGGATGGAAGGAAAATGGAGATTTACAGGGCAGGGAGGGTTTAGTACTTTTTTAGGAAATAGTCGGCACAACATTGAGGGGTGAAGGGCTTGCACTGTGCTCTAATGTTCTTTGTTCTAAATCTTTATGTTAACTAAACATACCCTACACCAATGCCTGCAGCACAAAACTGAACACACGCCACCAAATTATCAAAACATTCTTCCACCACTACCTTCTACCTCCTACTAAGTCCGTTTTGAATTCAATAGACTGGCTTACCTTGGATCCCATTTGATTTAACCAACCTGCCACGCAGGACCTTGTCAAAGGCCTTGAGTTTCAACATCCACTGTCCTGCCCTCTTGGTTGCCTCTACAAAAAAAAACTATCTGTCATGATAATGAATATGTATGAGATGTACCGGAAAAATGTAACATTGAAGAAATCTGACCTCTGCTGTAATACTGCTCAATAAAATGGAAAAATATCATCTGGCATCCTGACAACCTCCAGTCAGCCTCTGACCATCCAAATGCTGGTGGACCCCCGTGCCTCAAACTCCCCTCCAGCAATTTTCTGACCACTGGCATCAAGATCAATGTACAGTTGCCTGGCTTGAAATTGCTTTTCTTTTAAATAACGGCATAACATCTGAAGGTCTGGCACCTCAAAAGGTTCTCCAGGGACTTGTCCACTTCGACACACTCCGAGGCTGCCAAGACCTCCCTGGCAGTTCGAATGTGTTCAGTTTCTTGCCACTCATTTCCTTGATAAGTATAATCTCCAAACTAAAAGCTGACGAGAAATGTTGGAGTCATGGTGTCCTACACTATATTAACAGGCCCAGCTTGTCCGTGCTGGACAATCTTCCCTCTTGCTTTCGTCCTATCCAGGAACAATGAGTTGCCAGTGTTGCTCCACGTTTCTGTCTCCCATGCCCTGATTCACCTGCCTTTCTCATTAGTGCCTCTTTCATTGAAATAAATGTCGCTCAACCCACAGGTCTTCCCCTCCCACCTTTGCCATCTTCTCCTGTCCACTGCATTTGTTCTCTGAGTTCAGGAATGACCCAACCCCGCTAAATAAGTCAATGAATTGACGAGATGTGGTGCACCTCTCCTCCAAAATGTTACCTTCTACGTGCAGGCAAGGGTCTGCCTGACTTCGCTACAGTCTCAGCCCGCAGTGACGGGCTGCGCTGGCCAAGTCGCAGGACCTTTATCGGGATCGAGATGAGGGGCAAAAAGGTGGGCACGGTTACATGATCCCCTGGAACAAATGGCCACCGCCCACCCCTGGCAGCGCCTCCAAAGTATTTGGGTCGTTGCGAGGGGCGCTTCGACACTGCAAGCTGCCACAAGGAGCTTGTGCCTGCGGCTGTTGGCCCCGCACCCACCTCCGTGTGCATGAGGGCTGGTTCTGGAATGATGGGCAGAAGAAGCCCCCTCCCTTCCGACCTGGAGCCCGGCCACCCAGCTCCGACTGCCTGAGACGGGGACGGCTCCGACTTGAACGGAACATTCACAGGACCCTGCTGGATGCCCCCTCGCCGCGGCTTGAACACCGGACCTTGCAGGTAGAGGAGATGCTCGAAGCCGCAGATGATGTACAAGGGAAAATTCAGCTCAAGGGAGGTGGGTGGGGGGGAGGTGGGGGGGAGGTGGGGGGCCGAGGAGGGGAGGGGAGGGGAGGTGGGGGGCCTTAAGGGCTGTATTAAGTTGTTGGACTTATTTGGAGGCGGCTTCCTGATGTTTCCCAGCGCAGCAAGGTAGAGAAAGAGAGGTCTGGCGAGCCAGCGGCGTGGGGTGAGGAGAGGCTGCCCCTCCTATTCCTCCAGGCTCAGCCCGGAGCTGCAAACCCCCGACAAAGTTGCTGAGAAATGCTGTGTCCTTGCGTGGCTGCCGGCGGCTCCACGTCGGGGCTTCCTCCGGGCGATGAGGTTCAGCCGGCGGCTGTGTCTGTCACGCCGTTCAGTGCTCACAAATGGGTGGGGTGGGGGGGGGGGGTGTTTCTGCCTGGGCTCCGAATTATAAATAATCCGACCTTGCTTTCTTGCCTGATGGCTCTTCACTTTAACCACAGTTATCGGTTAGTCCGACTGTCTGGCTCTTGTACTCCACACACTGACCGTCTGCACTCTTAACTACACTCTCCAAGAGGCTGACTGTCTCCCCCTGACTACAGTCTGATCGCCTCTTCGCTAACTACGATCTCCAAGAGGCTGACTGTCTCCCCCTGACTACAGTCTGATGCCTCTTCGCTAACTACGATCTCCAAGAGGCTGACTGTCTCCCTCTGACTACAGTCTGATTGTCTCTTTGCTCTAACTATAATCTCCAAGAGGCTGACTGTCTCCCTGACAGTTTGCTTCTTCAATAACTACCATCACCAAGTAGCTGACCATCTTTCTCTGTCTACAGTCTGACTGCTTTGCAGCTAGATATACAAAACTGTAACAGGCCCTATCAGCCCATTAGACCTTGCCACCCAATTATACACAATTGACCTACACCCTGTATGTTTTTGAAGGGTGGGAGGAAACCGGAGCACCTGGAGACACCCACGTAGATACGGGGAGAAGGTGCAAACTCCTTACAGACAGCTCTGGATTCAAACCCAGGTTGCTGGTGCTATAACAGCGATGTGCTAACCGCTACACTAACTGTGGCACCCAAGTGTCATCCTTTGCTCCAGCACGTTGACCCAAACACTGACTGTCTTTCCCTGGTTTGGGGTCTGACTGAACTCCACCCTCAGTACAGTCTCTTGGGGGCTCACTTGGAGTCCCCACTTGCCTGGTTGCCACACATTTGGTTGTGCTTCCCAAGCAGGTTGGTTGTCCTCCACTCTGACAAAAAAAAACTGGGTAGTCCTCAGTAACAAGGGAATCAACCAGAGCACTCAGATAAGCCAGACAGTCACAGGGGGAAAAGATGCAAATTCCACATAGACAATACTGGACCACAAGATCAAACCCAGATCACTGGGAATGGTGAAGCAGCAACTCTGCTACCATTAAAATAGTGGTTTTCAAACTTTTTTCTTTCCACTCTCCTACCCCCTTAAGTAATCCTAATGCCATAGGTGCTCTATGATTAGTAAGGGATTACTTAAAGTGGTAGGAGAGTGGAAAGAATAAGTTTGAACACCACTGTTTTAATCGTCCCTAAGTGACTTGTTATGTGCACGGTTTCAGAACTGCAAAGGAAATGGGCCAATGACAATTTTTCTCAAGCAAAATATTTCAGTAACATTTGGGTCTAGAGCAGTGATTCTCAACCATCCCTTCCCACTCACTTACCACCTTAAGCAATCCCTTACTAATCACAGAGCACCGATGGCAAAGGGATTGCTTAAGGTCTTGCTTGTCAAAAATATTGTTGAGCCCCCTGCACCTCACCCCATCTCTGATGCCAGTTTTGGATTGATAAGAATGGTGATCAGTTTGACCAAATTTTTTGCTCATTATGAGCTGGTAAGTACCAAGCCTTCCTTCTCTCTTATCTCCCTCCCTACTCCTCATCACTCCGAGACCAAGTCACGAGTAAGAAGCACCTTGCACTGAGTTGAGGTAACGTTACCTTGGATTGCTTGGTACCAGCCCTGAGTGTGAGAGACCTGAACACCATCTCACCCAGAAATGGCATCAAAAATAAGAAAGAAAGCAAATTATTTATTTAAAATAGTCTATATTCAATATGGAACCCTAATTAAAAGATAGCATTGAAGATCCGACTAATTCGATCAAGTGATGATCGAATTAGATGTGCATGGATGTGTGTCTATTTATTAATATTTTCCCCCCTGTTGGACAACTCTAGCCTTGTTTGAGCAAACAAAGAGGACCTGAAAGAAATCACCAGGACAGGGCTGATGGTTACTTTGGCCAAGTGCCCCATCACATAGAAAATCAGTTGTACAGGTTATTTGACCATGATAAAAATGACATTTAATCTCAATCCTGCCCTTCTACCCAAGCAGACAAACTTCATGACAGGATCTACCCCATGATCTTCAGATGCAGCACTGAGCGATTGCATCTATCACCTACCTTAATCTCCCAACTCCATCCCTCCCCTCCTCTCCACCTAGTTCAATCGACCCATTACCCTTCCACCTTCTTTGACCCATCTGTCTCCTCACCTCTTTATACTGGCTACCTCCCTCTCTTCTGTCAGTACTGATGCAAGGTCTTCAGCGTACAGTATGGTAACAGGCCCTTCTAGAGGAAACCGATGCAGAAATAGGGAGAACGTAGAAACTCGTTACAGTGAGTGCTGGATTCAAACCCGGGTTGCTGGCGCTGGAACTGCTCTCGCTCCACCTGCTGTATCGTCCCAACCTACAGCCCCTACTGATGCTGGTCAACCCACTGAGGTCCTCCAGCAGTTAGTTTTTTGCTCTTGATTTTGCGTCTCCCTGCCCTCTTTACATCCCAGGCCATCATGCCAATTTACAACCATCTAGCTTGGCACAGAATTCACAGTGAAATGCCACACCAGTCGTCATCTTTTTATCCTCCATTTGAGAACTGCAAAGTGATTATGAAACATTAACATGAATTTCTCAGTTGTTAACATTGATCTGTTTTGGCCTTGGGCACTGACTCTTTCTACCGTGGCTGGTTTGCCCAATTTGGCCGGCATATGTAATAACCACAGGGATTGTTTCCAAGGAAATGCAAACTGGAGGTGTCAGGATTGCTAGCTTCGAATGAGATATCTAGCAACTTTACAACAGAACTGGCAGGTGGCCATCCTTTACAGAGTGTGGCCTATTTCTGTCAAACCACTTCTTTGCTTTCTGTTGGTGAAAGGAAGCTCACCTTCTGTAAAGTAGAAATGCTGCCTCACAACTCCCGCCACCTCATTTCGATCCTGACCTGGAGTGTTATTTGTGCAGAGTTTGTGTCTTCTCTCTGAGAATGCATGGATTTCCTGCTACATCCCAACAATTAAAAAATTTTATTTACCACGCAGTAGAAGCTAATTCCAGTCATTTAAATCAGTGCTACTCAATTACACATTTTGAAGGGTGGGAGGAAACCAGAGCACCTGGGGAAAACCCACACAGACACGGGGAGAATGTATAAACTCCTTACAGACAGCGCCAGATTCGAACCCAGGTCGCTGGTGCCGTAATAACATCACACTAACCAATATGCTAACCGTGCCACCCAATGCGCTGCTGGATTAGTTGGCCACTAAGTTATTCCAGGGGTAGTTGAATGACAAAGAAATCCAAAGGGATTTGATGGACTTGTGAGAGGGAATAGCTAAAGGGAGATAAGAATGGGAAATGAGCATGATGGGATTGGCATGTTGGGGCCAGCATGAATATGATTGGCAGAATGGCCTCCTTCTCTGGTGCAATATGTAAAGCCCACTAAAACCTGATTGTTTTTTTGTTTTTGCTGTATGCATCTGGATCAATAAGGGTGGTAGACCTGGGGAATGAGAGTGCAGAGAAGTCATGGTGCTTGAGGTTATTGGGATGGATCCAGAAATGTGTGGTGTTTTCCAACCTCGTGTCACTTGTTCTTGACATGTTAGCAGAAAAAATTCTGGGAGATTTATTCTCTCCTTATATTTTGAAGTATCAGTTGCCAGATGTGTACCAGACAAGGTTAACTTTAATACTGCTGGTTGGATTTGCATTTAGAAAAAAAACAGATTGAAACTTGCATAAACATGCATTTTAAAGCCAACAATGAAGCTTTGAAGGCAGTCACTACCATAACGTTAGAAAACTATGAATTCACTTTTCATACTGTAAGATACCACATTGAGTCGTTTGATAATGGTCGTAATATTCACTAGCACAGCGGAGTTCTACAGGATACATATTTAACTGTTGGCCAGACATAATGGAGAGAGAACTCCCTTGTCCTCCTTTGATGTAGAACATCCATTGATGGAATAAACGGTTTTATTTATTTATTTATAAATTTAAAACCACAAAGAATTCACAGAATTTATGATATTAAAAATCAAATCTAAATACATGTGGTGTTTTATAAAAAGAAAAGAAAGAAATCTGCCCTATACACCCCCTCCCCCCAACCCCTTACTAAAAGAAAACAAAAGGATGAGATCCTTAACAGGGGTGCCTATTACTTTAAGGTTTCTTTTAATATATTGAGACCTTAAGGAGAAAGGGAATGTCAGAGCTTCATTTAAATATTCACTACCACACTTTGTAAATATGAGCACCATATCTTCCAAAATATATAATATTTATCTCTTAAATTTTAAGTTATTTTCTCAAGTGGAATACAACTCCGAACTTCAGTATGCCACCTATCCATTAGTACCCAGATCAGTATCAGACTTTCAAGTTAAAGCAATTTGAACAAACTTATTTTGATACATTTCCAATTACAGCTTGGGTTCAACACCCTTAACATCACTCAATAAAAATAACATTGGATCCTGTGGGAATTTAATCCCTATTATTGCTTCCAATAAATTAGCTATTTCTAACCAAAAAGGTTTAATTGTAGACACTGCCAAGGAAAGTGCAAAAAAATGTACCAATTTCCTGACCACATCTGAGACATAAATGGAAAATGTCTGGTCATATTTTTTTTAAACTTTTGTGGTGTCAAATATAACTGATGAATAAAATTGTATTGTACCAGCCTTTAGCTCACATTTATTGTACTTTTCATATTTTTTCTACATAACTCAATCCAATCACATTCATCTATTTGTTTATTCAATCTTCTTCCCATCTTTGTCTAGTTTTATGAACCCCAACTTTTTGAGCTTTCTTTTATAATAAACTATACATCACTGAAATAAATTTCTTTACATCTCCATTACAGAATGATTCTAATTCTATCTCTGCTGTTAATATTTGCTCAACCAAAATTTTCACGTAAAAATTCTATAACCTGATAATAACTAAGTTTAATATTCTCAGGTACCTTGAACTTCTCTTTGATTCTATTAAAAGTAATACATTTCCCTGCTTCAAAAACATCCTCAATCTTCCTAATACCCTGACACTGCCAAAACTTTGATTCTGTTTTCATGGGAAATCAATTTTTAATCTATTCTGAAATAAAATTTTCTTGACAATAAATCTCCTCCCACAATTGCTTTATCAACCTTATTCCAAAGTTCAATTAAATATTTCAATATAGGAGTTTCTCTATTTACTGTTAACAAACAAATACCATTTATGAATAAAATCTTGTGGGTTTGGTTCCCCTATTTAACTAAGTTCTATACAGACTCGCCAAGGCAAATAGCGCCTTTGGAAGACTACACAAAAGAGTCTGGAAAAACAACCAACTGAAAAACCTCACAAAGATAAGCGTATACAGAGCCATTGTCATACCCACACTCCTGTTCGGCTCCGAATCATGGGTCCTCTACCGGCATCACCTACGGCTCCTAGAACGCTTCCACCAACGTTGTCTCTGCTCAATCCTCAACATTCATTGGAGCGACTTCATTTCCAACGTCGAAGTACTCGAGATGGCAGAGGTCGACAGCATCGTGTCCACGCTGCTGAAGATCCAACTGCGCTGGGTAGGTCACGTCTCCAGAATGGAGGACCATCGCCTTCCCAAGATCGTGTTATATGGCGAGCTCTCCACTGGCCACCGTGACAGAGGTGCACCAAAGAAAAGGTACAAGGACTGCCTAAAGAAATCTCTTGGTGCCTGCCACATTGACCGCCGCCAGTGGGCTGAAATCGCCTCAAACCGTGCATCTTGGCGCCTCACAGTTTGGCGGGCAGCAACCTCCTTTGAAGAAGACCGCAGAGCCCACCTCACTGACAAAAGGCAAAGGAGGAAAAACCCAACACCCAACCAACCAATTTTCCCCTGCAACCGCTGCAACCGTGTCTGCCTGTCCGGCATCGGACTTGTCAGCGACAAACGAGCCTGCAGCTGACGTGGACTTTTACCCCTCCATAAATCTTCGTCCGCGAAGCCAAGCCAAAGAAAGAGAGATACACCCAAGCTGGAAGTTTATTTAAATCATACATTACGTTAATAAATCGCAACTTTATATTATTTCATAAAATTAGGGAGCTGCAAACCTCCTAAGTCATAATTCCACATTAATTTAACACAATTTACTCTACCTATTAAAGTATTAGGTAATGTATTCCATCTTTCCAAATCTTCTCTTATTCTTTTTAATAATTTAGCTTAAATAAGTTTTTTTTTAAATCTGGTTCCACTCGAATACCTAAATATTTTATTCCCACATCTGGTCATCTAAAATCAAAATATTCTCTTGCTTTGTGCATAATTTCCATTTACTGTGGGCATAATTTCACTTTTTTCCAACTGATTTTATAACCTGATACTTCTCCACATTCTTTTAATCTAAATTTAAGTTGTCGCAAAGAATTTATTGGATCTGTTAAATAAATCATCTGCAAACAAATCTATTTTATGTTCTTCTTGAATCACTTTAATACCTATTATCTTTGAATCCTGTCTTATTAGTTCAGGTAAGGTTTCAGTTGCTAAAATAAATAGAGCCAATGACATCTTGTCTACTTGATCTAGTCAACCAAAAAGTTGTTGAGATTTGACCATTAGTCACTACTTTTGCACTTGGGTTCTTGTATATCATTTTAATCCAATCAATAAATATTGACTCTAACCCAAATTTCTCCAAAACTTTAAAGCCACTGCAACACTCAAATCTCCCCTCTTTTGTATTAAATTAATTAATTTTGCCACATTATCTGCAGATTTCCTATTTTTAACAAATCCAGTTTGATCCACATGTACTGACTTTGGTAAGAACTTTGCCAATCTATTTGCCAACACTTTAGCTACTATCTTATAATCAACATTCAATAATGCTACTGTTTTCAATGGATCTCTGTCCTTCTTTGGTATTACAGGAATAATTGCTGTTGAAAAGGAATCTGGCAGAGAATGTACTTTCAATGCTTGGTTTAACACCTCCATAAATGGAGGTTACCGAAGATCTTTCAATTTCTTATAAAACTACAGGAAACCCATCTTTCTCTGGTGACTTTTTACTTCTCTGAGATGAACTCATGACCTCCTTTGTTGTAAAAGAGAATTCAAATCCTTCTGCGTCTGAACATTCAAATTAAGTAAATCTATTTGGGATAAAAAATGTATTAATCTTATTTTCATCTTGAACTGATTCTGATTGATATAATTCAGAATAAAATTCCTTAAAAGAATCATTTATTTCTTGTGGTAATAATCCCAGAATGTTTTTTGACTGCGTTAATTGTTCCAGATATCTGTTCTGCTTTCAGTTGCCATGCAAGAACTCTGTGTGCTCTTTCTCCTAATGCATAATATTTCTGCTTTGCTTTTTGAATTAATTTTTCAGTTCTATATGCACAGAGGTTCAATTGAGGCCATGAGACATAGGAGTGGAAATAGGCTGTTCAGCCCATCGAGTCTTCCCCACCATTCAATCCATTCCCCCACTCAGCTGCACTGCCGGCCTTCTCCCCTTAACCTTTGATGCCCTGGCTAAACAAGAATCTGTCAATCTCTCCCTTAAATACACCCAATGACCTGCCTTCCACAACCACCTGTTGCAACAAATTTCACAGATTTACCTCTAGCTGAATAAATTCCTCCGCATCTCTGTTCTGAGCAGACGTCCTTTAATCCTGAGGTTGTGCCCTCTTGTCCTAGACTCTCTTGCCATGGGATTCAACCTTTCTTTTATCTTTTTCAATCTTTTTTTTTAATAATAAATACAGTACAATGAAGAAAAAGGAATGAAACTGAAAATACAATATCAATTATGTATACCTCTCAAGATAAACAAACAAGTAAAACTTGCCCACCCCCCCCCACCCCACTGCACTGGATGAAGACAGAAAAGGCATCAAAAAAATATATAAAAACCCCACCTAACCTACTCTATATAAAAAAAAGTAACAAAAAAAACATCTGAGCAGCTCATCTTGTTTGTAGCTTTTGATTTATACCGTAGATCAAAAAAACAAAGTTAAGACTATATCTCATCTGGAAGAGTGAGTACATCTAATCACATTTTAAAAAATTACATCAAATGAAAATAAGTCTTAAAAGATCGCCATTCATTGATGAGCCAAATACATGATATCTAATTTTTTCTGAACTTAAACAGGAGATAATATGAGAGAACCGTTGAAACACTGGTGAAGGTCCAGAGTCTTTCCATTTGAATAAGATGGCTCTTCTCACCAACAATGGAGAGAAGGCCACAACCCATTTTGCAGGTGCAGAAAAATTCCCTACGTCTGGTTCATTAACCCCAAAAAGAGTAGTTATTGGATTGGGTAAACCTTTCTCCATGCCTTTCAACGTTCTAAATGTTTCAATTATATCCTTCCTCATTTTCCTCAATTCCAATTAATACTGTTCCAACAAAAAATTGAGAGCCTTGTTTAAGTGATGCATATATATCCCTCAAATGTAGAAGATTGTAAAAGTATAGATCTGGCACAGACTGTAAGGATTTGGACATTCTCCCATGTCTGCATGGACATCCTCAGGTGCTCTCACTCTCCAATAAAGTATGGGGTTGTAGGTTAATTGGTGTATTTAGGGAGCATGGATTTGTGGGCCAGAAGTGGCTGTTACCATGCAGTATGTCTAAATTTAAATGTAAAATTATGCAATCATCTCATTGAAATGTTAAAATCATTAAATGATTCAAAAGGATGGATAAAGAGAAACACTGTCATCTGACCAGGCCTTAAAATGAGATTTGGACCTTCAGGAATCGATTTCTTTTAAAATTTGTGGAAATCTGCCACCAAATGAGTTGTTGAATCAATTGATATTGTGATTTTTTTAAATGGATTTTTTTCGGTGAGGGGGGGGGGTTTGAAAAGGATATTAAGGATTATAGAATGAGAGAGGGAGGATGACCAAGTTTGGGCTGAGGGCCGAGATGCTAACAATGCGTGTTCTATTATGTGTGTGTTACAAATCTTTTCCAGAAACCAAGATTAAGGTTTAATGATTTCCGAACAACTGCACACTCAGGAACTGTGAAGCGTAGTAGTCATACAACCTGCCCCATTGCAATGAGGGAAGTCCTTCTGGTTTATTCTGCAATCACTGGTCGTGCTCCTCAAATTCAGCTTGGATTCAGGATCAAATTAACCGAGTATTTCCTGCACTTCCTCAGAGTGAAATCTTAACATCAATAGCTGCAGCTTGCATTCATATACCAGCTTTTAAAGAGGTAAAATATCTCAAGATACTTCAAGGGAATGTTATCAAAGAAAATTTTACACAAAAGGAAATATTAAGAGAATTAGAGGAAGAGAAACTGGGTGGAAGAGGTTCAGGAAACAGATTTTGGTGCTTAATACCACCTTGTTATCAGCCACCAGATGAGGCTGCCATTTGATGTCTAAAAATAGGAGATTTGCTTTAAAAAAACAATCAGCACTTATATTTTGTAAAACTACTTGTATGTTTGTTTCACCAGATATAGTTTAACATGGAAGATTGGCTTGATTCAACAGCTGAATAAAGCTTCCTGTCAAATAGGAAACCCCATCAACAGCTGCAAAAGGATGAAGGAGCTTTTTAATATCACTTTCATATTGCAGGAGGAAATTATACCAAGGGCCAAGTGAACAAAATAATCTTTGAACTGCACTAATCAGCAGTGGTTTATTGCAGTCACATCAGCAAAACTGAAACGCTTTGCTTTTCATTGCAGTTTCTGGAGATAACGTTATCTCCTGCACACTGACTGCTTCTGCTTTTTCTGAAATGCTGATGCCCCTGGCCAAGGAATTTGACTATATTCTGCAGTTTATCTGATCCTTCTTTTAGTTCTGTCTAGCTCAGATCAATGACTTGATTTTGAGACCTGAAGGGGAAGCTGACCTTATCAGACGAGGAGATTCCGCTTATGATAACTAGCGTCGGTTGAGTTCGTGTGACAGTACGAGCACCATAATTGGACAGAGCATCCCTTAGCCACCATTCCTATCCCTGAGCACCATGCAGTAGTTCCCTCATGCTGGCGAATGAGAGGCCCAGTGAACACCGATACCTTCCTAGGGAAGACATTCAAGATTCTTTTTTGATCATGTAATAAAACAGAAAATGTAATATTAGGCAAAATTTCTTTTAGTCTACTATAAGGCAGACAAAGATTTGCCATCAGCAGAAATTGCTTGGTGCCCCATACAGTCAGAAAAAGAGAATCCCCCCCCCCCCCACCCCACTCCCGTCAATGAATGTCCGTGGATTCGCCTCTAACATTCCCGCAGCCATAGAGCCTTTAGTGCAAACCATCGGCAACCTGAGCTCCAGATCCAAACCTCTGACATGATCAGGAAGCCCTCAGCGCCCTCTTGCATCTCAGTTCCGAAACCTAGTACCCCTTCAACCAGTCTTGAGTCAGTCTCCTGCAGTCCGCAGCCTGGTGTGAGTCCCTTGACCACCGTCACCCACAACCTCTCCTCGAGTCACCCGCAGCCTGCCACCGGGGTGTTCTTCAGCCGCAGAGCCCCTCATTGCTCTGCCGCCGTGGTTGCCCTAAAGGGTCAATTCCTCTACTTTTCCTTCTCAAATAGGGCATTTTCTCCCCATTTTCTAGTGTCCTCCACCAGTTCTCTGCTCCCCAGAATCTGCAACCCTCAATCCCATTGCCAGTACAGGTGCTGTCATCTTGGGCCCAGAGCCCATGGTCGCAGGGTTTTAAAATAAACTACACTTAGCTTCTTTAGTTCAAAACCTGCAGGGCACCTTCGGCAGTTGGACTGCCCAGTAGAACCCTGCAGAGAAGAGTGTGTCTCCTCATTCTCTGCGGGTCCACACCCGCGGCAGCGCTGCCTGAACAGCAGCTCTGACAGCACCGCCATTTTTCTCATTCCTCATGAACGCATTGCAAAACTTTTCCACCATGGACGGCATCACAAGCTGTATCATCAGGCAGTTGACCCTTACCTATATGTGTGCACACACATGTATTTATTGCTTATTCTTTGATGTTCTCGGAGATCCAGCTTCCTGAATCATTGCAGCCATTTTGATGAATGTGCTCCCAATGTCAGGTCAGGAGTTTTAGATTGGTGATGAGGAAGGAAGGCCTATTGTAGTCCCTTGGACATCCCAATGCACTCAAAAGCCACTGAATTATTTCACCCTTCTCCGTGACTGCATTCTGGACTTCCTAACAGAAAGACCATAGTCTGTCTGGGTCGGTAGCAGGATGTCGAGCACGTCACTGGCGCACTTCAGGGATGCGTGCTCAGCCTGCTCCTGTTCACGCTACTGATCCATGAATGCATCCCCAGATCCAGTACCAACAGTGTCATCAAGTTTGCAGATGGCACGACAGCCGTTGGCCTCATCAGCAACAACAATGAGTCGCACCACAGAGAAGAGGTGGAAAATCTCATGAAATGGCGTGAGAGGAACAAGCTGAGTTTCAACGTGGACAAAATGAAGGAGATGTTCATGGACTTCAGGAGGACCAGGAACATGGATAGATTCTCAATGTCACATCTCCGTGTGTGTGACAGAGACAGGAGCAGAATGATTAATGTTTTGTTCCAATTGGCTTTAACTAGTTTCACAGTCGTTGAAATCCCAACAGCAGCACTCTGTACAAAGTGGGTCAGATTGTACTGGCAATTATAACTTTTATAGCTTGTTAGATAAATACTTTCAGAAGAATAAATCTGAATTTGAGGAACTGCATTTATGGAATCACTGCAGTCCATTGCTTGAGATCGTGTCAATTCCATGCAGAATCCTTGACACGAGGTTTTGCCCTCTCTGAGAATGCCGCTGAGCCTGTGTTGCCCATCCCAATAAAGTGCTTGGCAACGTGGCTGAGCTGGTTAGACTCTTCCTTCTGTGTTAGAGCCCTAACCTGGCATTTACCCTGGTAATCTAGCCTGAAACTTCAGGCAGAATTGAAATTACGGGCTTTTGGATGAAATGATGAACGCAAGAAGAGATGTTGAACTAGTTTGATCTGACCCCTTGAGTAGATGTGAAGGATCCCCTGTCTCTGTTTTCCTAAAAAAGGGCACTAGAGTTCATGTGTGGTTGGAATTACTCTCTAAAATAACATCTGACTTCCTTGCTGCTTCTAGAACCTTGTGCTCCCACATTTAAAACTCTGACTTTTCTTTTACAGCCAACAAGGGACAACTGAGATGGTGCCAGCACTGCTGCAAGTTGCAGTACAGTTAGTGGAGCCACTGTCTCACTGAACCAGAGAACCAGGTTCATTTGCAAACTTGCGTCTACATTTCTCTTTGTGACCTGCGTGGATTTATTCGATCTGCTGCAGTTTCCTCTCACGTCATGAAGGTGTATGGGTTGGTCAAGACAGGGGCCACGAATAAATAATTCAAGGAAGTATAAAGTCAGGCTCTGGATAACCCAGGCTTGGAAAATTCAGCTAATTTGTAAAATCTTTAGTTCAGTCATGAAAGAATATTATTGGTTACCTTAAATAGCGGTTCTGAACCTTTTTCTTTTCACTCACATCCCAGCTTAAGCAATCCCTTACTAATCACAGAGCACCAGATTACTTAAAGTGGGATGTGAGTGGAAAGAAAAAGGTTCAGAACCGCTATTTAAGGTAACCAATAATATTCTTTCATGACTGAACTAAAGATTTTACAAATTAGCTGAATTTTCCAAGCCTGGGTTATCCAGAGCCTGACTTTATACTTCCTTGCATTATTTATTCGTGGGCCCTGTCTTGACCAACCCATACACCTTCGAGACGTGAGAGGAAACTGCAGCAGATCGAAGAAATCCACGCAGGTCACAAAGAGAAATGTAGACGCAAGTTTTCAAATGAACCTGGTTCTCTGGTTCAGTGAGACAATTGTTACTGAAATATTTTGCTTGAGGAAAATTGTCATTGGTCCATTTCCTTTTGAGTTATGAAACCGTGCACATAACAAGTCAATTAGGTACGATTAAAACAGTGGTTTTCAAACTTCTTTCCATCCACATACGCCACCTTAAGCAATCCCTTACTAATCACAGAGCACCTATGGCATAAGGAAGACTTAAAATGGTGTGAGAGTGGAAAGAAAAAGGTTAAGAATCACAGTCTTAAAGGTTTCAAAATTGAACTCAACCAATGTGACATTTAGAGTGGAGATGGTAAGAATTTTTAATATCTATATTTGGTATCTGGATAAGGATTAAATTTATGGACCAACCTCGTTGGCTGAGAAGGTGATGAAAATTCTTCCTCTTGACCTGCATTTAAGTAACACAACAGTTAATATCCAACTATTTTGACGTGGAACTGGAGTCACACCTAAGCCCAGATTGGGCTAGAAAATAATCCTTGCTTTCATAAAATACTTCTGTGAATCACCATTCCATTATTTTCAATGATAATCTAATGGCCTCACTTTTTTATTGTTTTACAATATTTAAAATATTATTCATCTTAAGGGTCCGGTTGGCATTTGAACTCCCAGTTTTGTGGGCGACCACCCCATTATCCTGGCTACCAAGCCCCTATGGGAGGCAGGTGAGGATTAGAATAGGGCCTGTGATGTGCACCCTTCCTCAGTCGAATAACCTCCTGGTATTCACTAGGTAGATGTGGATGTTGTAAATGGCCACAATGGCAGTAAGTCAAAGAACCGCTTTTGGCACCCTGTGTGATAAAGATGTACGGCATGGAAACAGGCCTATCATCTCAACTTGTTCATGCTGACCAACTTTTACTTCTCCTTTTGTTGTCTTAATACGCAGGACGTATTTTCATAAAACACGGCTAGCATAGCTGTTAGCACAACGCTGTTACAGTGCCAGTGGCCCAGATTCAAATCCAGCACTGTCTGTAAGGAGCTTGTACATGCTCCCTGTGTCTGTGTGGGTTCCCTCTGGGTGCCCCTATGGCCTCCAGCCTTTCAAAACTTACTGAGGGGGTTGTAGGTTGATTGGGTGTAATTGGGTGGCACGGGGTCGTGGGCCGAATGGCCTATTACCCTGCTGCACACCTAAAAAACACATTACAAATAATGATGGCTGTAAGATTCTGACTGTGAGATTCTTCACTATCTCATGGGGTCAGAGGTTACAACCATTCAGCAAGTACTTTGCCATGGAACTGGCAGGAAATCCAGCATAACTTGGCTTGGTGGCCTCATTATGTACAGAGACTTTGCAGAGCACATCTCTGAAAATGAGCTGAGAAACTCTGTCAAAGCACAAATTGCAAATTCCTTTCTATATGTTATTAAATCACAATGAAGCAAAGGCCAGGTCCCTGCAGATGAGTTATATATGTGACAGGATTATTCAGCAGAGAAGTGCAGGTTACCAAAGCTGATTCTGTTGCCTGGTTACAGAAACTCACAGCGTGACATCAGCTATTGCTAAGGCTCTTCAATGTTGCTGGAAATAACAGAAGGTGGGAGCTGTCTGGGATTTCATACTGCCTCTCCATTCGTGTGATGTTCCTAAGAGCATTGTAGGTACTAGGATCAACTTGATTAGAGAAATTTCCAATCTGAGTCGTACAATTTAGGACAAGTTCTTCACCCCGACTCGTATCCATGCCAACAAATTTGGCATTTTGTACTGGTCCCATTTACCTGCATTTTGTCCATTCTTCTGAAGCTTCCTATCTGTCCAAATGTCTTTTGAACAATAAAACTGTACCCACATCCATAGCTTCCTCTGGCAGCTCATTCCAGATATGAACGACCCTTTGAGTGGAAAATATTGATCCTCAGGTTCCTCTGCCCTCTCACCTTAAACCTATGTCTTCTTGCTCCAGAATTGACTGTGGTAAAGAACACAAGCATTCACTTCAACCATGCCCCTTGTGATTTTATAAACCTCTATAAATTTTAAATGAACATATACGGCCCTCAAACCCTGTCTGCCCAAATACCCCAATTAACCTACAACCCGCGCATGTTTTCAATGTTGAAAGGAAACCAGAGTACATGGAAGAAACCCACGCAGGCACGGGAAGAATGTACAAACTCCTTACAGACCGCACCGAGTCACTGGTGCTACAATAGCATTGCACTAACCACTACACGAACCATGCCACCACTCAGGTTCCCGCACTCCAGAAAATAAAGACCCAGTCTATCCAACCTCTTCCTATAAGTCAAGACCTTCCAGTCCCCACATCAATCTCAGTCCTAATTGGCTTTTAATTCTCATGTGTCCCAGTTCAAGACCCCCCACTCCCCTTTCAGCATTTTTCCCTTATTTCAATGAGTTCTCTCATTCTTCTGAATTACAGAGAATGCACGTACAGCCTTGTCAATTGCCCCACTTCTGAAAATCTCCTCATCCCTGGAATTGGTCTGCAGAATGAAACTGTATTCCACACCCCATTAAGTAAGAATATCTTTTCTCAGATAATGAGACTGAAACTTTAAACACCTCTTCAGGCCTACGCTCATCGAGGTGCTGAATAATTGACCACAATTTCTCCATAAATGCAGATTCTTTGACTGTTACAAGGCAGAACATTCAAAGACTATTCGGTCCAGCCTATCCATACTTGACCCAAGCTTCTTGTTGCCATATTTTACTCTAGCCTTGGCCATTGTTTATCCAACTTCCCTGTAAATGCATTTGTTGCAATTTGCCTGCACCAATCCCCTTGGTAACACATTCCATAATCACCTGTCTTTGGATAAAGCACATTCTCCTCTGTTCCACTCTAGAGTGAATGCCTGGCTTGGTCTCCTTTCTCAATTGAAGTATTCAAAATCCCTTTTGTTGTCATCCATGACATTGTCACCCCTTGGATTTACCATTTACAGAAAATTGGTCTTTCCCAAAAGTGATAATTTCTCATATCATTGGGATTGGAATTGAGACTCAATGCCTTTGAAGTGTGTTCTCTGCATTTCAGTTCTGTCCATCAGTCTCATTTCCCCTCACATGGCATCCAATCTCAAGTCTCCAATACCATCTCCAACCTCATCACCTCTGGTCACCTCCCTCCCACAGCCTCCAATCTCACCTGAAGAAGTCTAGTTTCAAGTTTGTTTATTCTCACATGTACCAAGGTATAGTGAAAATGTTCTCTTTGCTTACTATCCAGCAAATCAACCCATTCATAACTATAGCAAATACAACTTATGGTGGACAGAGTGATGGAGACAGATACATTAGAACAGTTACGGGGAACATTATTAACGTGAGGTTAGTTCACCAGCTGAACATATAGAAGGTGGTGTCTCACAAAAATTATACTCAATAAAGGTCAGAAATTTGAAATCAGGGGACTAAGAAGCTTCCTGAGTAATTGTGGTTCCAGTAAATAGTAAAACTAAAAGCATATCCCCTGTGCATTGAAATAGGGTTGAACTGTTTTCTTTAATAGCAGAGATACCCTTTTTAACAGGTGGATCTAACCTAGACCCACAACACCTCCTTGTGAGTCATGAAGCCAGAGCGGTAATTACAGTTTTTAAGTGCCAGGTTCCCTGCCTCTTTCTGACTACTTTCTGCAGGAGTGCCTGGCTGCCTGCTTCACTGTGTAGTGTGGAATCTGTAAGGCATTGGACCACGAGATCCAACAGAGGATCCATAAGAAACCTCTCTGGGAAGATCTTTGTTGTCTTCTTCCCACCGTTCATGACATTTATCAAGAGCATTGTATATAGAGGGCCTGAAGCATTGTTGAAGATCCCTCCCACCCATCCAACAATCTCTGACCTATTTCTATTGGGAAGGACTTGTAGGAGCATTGAGGCTAGGACTACAATGGGTAACAGCTTTTCCCCTCAGAGGCAACTGAATAACACCATTGAGATCTCTTTGATGTGTATTTATTAAGTTCAAAATTGGTGCCCTCTACCAGTTGATTCACCAATCACACAGCAGGCCAACTCAAGCAACATAAAATTCACTTATCTAGCATCTACCAATCCCCATAGGTGCTGGATATCATACTGTATACTGTATATGTGCCAGTACAGTCAGGTGACCATAAACTTGATGGCTGAAAGAGCAAAGCAGTGGCACAGCTAAACGATCTGGCTGAGAAACATTGTTGGGTCACTGCCCTCTCTGGTTGATCTGGTTGGTGCAATAATTGGCCCCAAGTGAGAAAGAAGAAAAGTATCACCTTCCCACATTTGGCATTAACGCATTTCCGTCTGTTGGGTGAATCTGGCATCAAGCCTGGAAGCAAAGCTTCCAGTTGACTTTTCAGCTGGCATTCACTGTTCAGGCTCGAGTGTAAGCAGGTGAGGAATTAAAAACACAATGCTGGAGAAACTCAGCAGGTCGAATAGTGTCCTTGTGTAGCAAAGATACATCAGGGTATGGAAACAAAATGTCAGCAGGCGTCTCAACAAAATGGTAGGTGAGGAGGGGTGGGGGGAGGAGCACGGTCCCAAAGGCAGCAGGTAAAAGGTGGATAAGGAAGGGAGGGGCACAGCAGCAAACGGGGAGGAGAGATTACTCTATGATTGGAGAGGGAAGGGGGGGTCGAGAGGCTAGAGGTGAGAAGAGGAAGGGGAGGGAGGGACAACGGAGAAACTGGACAAGTCGATGTTAATTCCATTGGGTTGAAGGGTGCCGAGATTAAAAATCAAGTGTTGTTCCTCCAATTTACGGGTAGGCAGTGGGATAGTAATGAGGCCGTGGACAGACATGTAAGTATGAGAGCGGGACGCAGAATTGAAGTGGTTGGTCACTGGGAGATCTCTGTCACTGATGTGGACAGAGCGAAGGTGCTCAGTGAAGTGATCTCCCAGTCTGCACCCAGTCTCTCCGATGTAGAGAAGGCCACAAAGGGAGCACCAGATGGAGCAGATCACTCCCGCTTCACTTAAAAGAACTGTTTAGGGCCCCAAATGGTGATGAGGTAGGAGGTGTGGCCACAAGTGCAGCATTTCCTGCAGCCACAGGGGAAGGTACCAGGGTGGGGTGGTGGGGAGAGATAAGTGGATGAGGGAGCAGTCCCTATGGAAGGCAGAGAGGGGAGGAGAGGGGAAGATGTGTCTAGTGGTGGGATCCTATTGTATGCGGTGTAAATTGTGGAAAATAATGCGTTGGATTTGGAGGCTAGTAATAAGTGAGGTCAAGGGGAATCTGGTGTTTGTTACATCTTGGGGCAGAGGGGGCCAAGGCAGATCAGTGGGAAACGGAGGAGATGCAAGTATGGGCTGAGTTGATGGTGGTAGAGGGGAAGTCACATTTGTGGAAGAAGGTAGACATTTCAGATGATCTGGAGTGGAAGACTTCATCTTGGGAACAGATCTGGTGGAGATGGAGAAATTGCCAGAAGTGAACAGAATCCTTGCAGGGGACTGGGTGTGAATAAGAAGGCAATAGGACAGGGCTGGATAAGGATTATGTGAGGATAAGTTCAAGCAAAGAAATTGAAAGGAAAGTCTTGCAGCATTTATAAGGTGTTGATCATTACAACTTCATCTTTCCTTTACAGTCTCGAAATTCTTGGTGCTGTCTGGGAGTTCTGTATCGGTTACTGCAGGACAGATTACTGCATCCAGAACCAGTCACATGACACCTCTGAGGACCACGTAACGGAAACAGGGGTTGAGAGCCGGCTTAAATGCCATGTCTATTCCCAGCACCAAGTCATTCCGCTGGCACTCCCTGGCACCCTTGGCCCTTGGTCGCGTTTACTGCACGCCCGTGGAAAGTGGAGGACAACTCTACCTCATCGGCGGCTGTGATGAAAGTGGGTCCCCCATGAATACCTGTGAGGTCTACTCCCCAGAAGCCAATCAATGGACCACCCTGCCTCCCATGCCCACGCCGCGGGCGGGCGTGGCTGTAGCTCCCCTGGGGAAGCAGATATTAGTGATTGGGGGTATGGGAATTCACCGGAACCCTCTGTCTACTGTGGAGATGTACAATGTGGAAGAAGGCAAGTGGGAGAAGAAGAATTCCCTGGATGAAGCTGCCATGGGCATTTCCGTGATTGTCAAAGGTAATTGCACACAGTAATGAGAGAATTCGGGGCTATATAGGAAAGATGGAGAATATTCTTCACAGAGTGGAGAAAACTAATGGAGATTCATTATAGATGATCAAAATTATTAGGTGAGTACTGAGGGAGAAATTTCAGCGGATGTGCCTTGGGCAACCTGAGGACTTAGATTAAGGTGGTGCAGGATCACAAGGGAAACTTGAAGATTTCCTTCATGTTGCAGGTAATGTTGATCGAGCATTTTCTGCCTGAAAAAAACAGTGGATTTGGATTACAGTAAAACACCTGTTATCCAAAATTCAAGCAACCAGCAGCTGCAAGCAACTAGCAAAATACATTTTGGAAAATAAATAGGTAAAAAATACAGAAGTTTAAAATTGGTGTGCCTCACCATTAGTTCGCCAATCACATAACATGTAATCTCAAGCAACCAGAAAATTCACTTATCCAGTATATACCAATCCTCATGGGTGCCAGACACCAGGGATTTTTTTTTTTTTACTTTTTATGGTAATAACATTTATCCAAATCCCTTTAAAAAGGTGACTCCATGTATATTAAAAATGAGAAGATTGGAGGCTTTGAGGAAGAAACATAGAATGTGGGCCTTGATGGGCTGACTGAGTCACTGAAGATTTAAAGATGTTCCTTCATCGTAAGCAATGTGGACAATTCGGGGCAAACATTGTCAATTGCCTTCTCATCGGCCATCGGCACCCAGTAGACCAGATGAGCAATTCTGGTTGCCCAACTACTGGAAGGTCATGAATAAGTTGGAATGGATGTAAAGTAGTTTCACCAGGATGTTTCTGGGATTGGAGAGCTTGAGCTATGGGGACAGGTTGGGTAGGTGATCTTTATTCCCTAGACAGGAGACTGGAGGTGGGGGTGACCTTATAGTAGTGTATATAATCAAGAGGAATAAATTGATTGTCCACTGATTATTTCCGAGGCTGTTCAATTCTTGAACTAGAGGCTGTAGGTTTAAGGTGAGATTTAAGGTGGTCCTGAGAGTGACTTTTTCATTCAGTGTGTAGTCCATATTTGGAACGAGCTGCAAGAGGAAGCTATAGAAGTAGGTACAATTGCATCATTCAAAAGACATTGGACAGATAATGAAGGCTTTAGGAGTACAGTATATGGACCAAATGCAGGCAAATGGGAGTAGCCCAGACTGCATCACTACACACTCCTCTCCCCAGAAGACATTGATTTCTGCTATTTTAAGAAACAAAAGTGAACAGGAGCCACTACCATTGTTCCCCATCGAAAAACCAAATGCTCTATTCTGACATGCTGCTTCCTTGCAGAAAGAACACCCACACAGGATGGGGTGGGGGTGGGAGGGGAAGAGACATTTAGCCTACTGTATCTGCCCCAGCTGTTTGCTAGCTGAATACTTTCTTGACACGGCAATATGATTTCCCTGTCAGGTGACAACCATGACTGAATTTGAAGGAGAGGGTTGTGAGTTCTTGCCATAGACTAGAGACTGATCAATAATTAGGCCCATTCGGGCATAATTATTTTTTCAGTTTATTTACAAAGTAGTGGTTTTCATACTGTCCGCATAAACTCACATTCCACCTTAAGCAATTCCTATACCTTAAGTGCTCTGTGATTGGCCAGGGATTGCTTAATGTGGTACGTGAGTGGAAAGGGATGGTTGAAAACCACTGCTCTCGACCCAATTGTTTGAAATATTTTGCTTGAGTAAAATTGTCATTGCCCCATTTCCTTTGGAGTGATGAAACCGTGCACATAACGAGTCAATGAGGGACGATTAAAACTGTGGTTTTCTTTCCACGCACATACCAACTTAAGCCATCCCTGACTAATCACGGAGCACCTATGTTATTAGGGATTACTTAAGGTGGAATGTGAGTTTAGGGGGGCAGTTTGAAAACCACTGATTTACAGCATGGTAGAAGCAGATTGTGGCCCTTTAAAACCGTGCTGACCAGTGACACACAAATTAACCTACAATGTTTGGAAGGGTGGGAGGAAAACAGAGCATCGAGGAAACCCAAACTCCTTACAGACAGTGATGGATTCAAACCTGGGTGCTGGGGCTGTTAGATCCCATAGCACTATTCTAAAAAAGAGCATTTCTTAACATCTCAGCCATTATTAATTCTTCAACCCCTATTTACCTGCCTTAATCATAGAGCTGTTTGTGGCATCTTGTGTTTGAACTTCATTGTAACAGCAATAGGGTTACACTGAGTAGTATATAAGGTAATTCATTGGCTGTGAACCATGGAGGTCATCAAAGATGTTGGATGACATGAGGCACTCCCTCAGTGCCGCAGAAGAACTGCTTGGATAAACCTATTTCTTTTCAAGTGTGTTCACATCAAGTGTGGTGGGCTTCGGCTGAACCTGCAGTCCCATGGGTTCACCAACTAAATGTGGAGGCCATGGAGAAGCAGAAGGGGGTAGAGGCTGAAGGATGACTGCTTGGACCTACCATTGGCCATCAGCAGCAGAGAGGTTAGAGTTGAGGCCAGTAGAGGCGGAACCATGTTGCATTGCCGCGTATTGAAAATTGTAGTGAATTTCTTGACATGTGTGTTTCCAGACTGTCAGGTATTTGCGCTGGGTGGCATGGGGTCAGACACATGTCCACAAGCTCACCTCCAGCAGTACGATAGTACAAGCGACATTTGGCATGCACTGCCGGCCATGCCTACACCGAGATATGCAGCCAGCACCTTTCTGCAAGGGGGCAAGATCCACGTATTTGGTAAGTATTGAAGCTGGGAGAAAGGAAGCATTACAAGTAAAAAAAGTTTGCAGACACTGCAATTGAAGTAAAAATACAATGTTGGACAAACTCAGCAGGTCAAACAATGTACTTTTATAGCATAACCAACGTTTCGTGCTTGAGCCCTTCATCAAGGTATAAGCAAAATGTAGGCAGGTGCCCGAACGAAAGAGAATTAGTTCCTTTCACAACCTCTCGGCTCCACTCCCTACCTTGCCGTTAAAGCTCTGTTTGAGGTGAAAGCGTTGTCTTAATGTGAGAAATGTCAGTCAATCTGCACACAGCAAGCTCCCAGAAACGGTCTGATTCGGGCATAAGAGTGTAAGAAATATGAGTAGGAGTCGGCCATCCAGCCCATCAAGCCTGCTCCGCCATTCAATGTTGATCTGATGATAGGCTCCTCTCTACCTACCTGCCTTGTCGCCATATGCCTTAATGTAAAATCTATCCAAACTTGTGACCAGATAATCTCCTTGGGTGTTGATCGAGGGACAATCACCAAGAACAACTCATGCACTTCACTTCAAAATAGCAGTGTGGGATCTTTTACCCCAGCAGGTAACACCTCTTCCGAGAGATAGCACCCTGTGACATGAGGCACTCCCTCAGTGCTGCAGAAGAACTGCTTGGATATGTAATCCGCTGCTTCTGAATAGCTTGTGCTTTGCCCTCCCTTACCTGGCCTCCTTGCTGTTTTGGAGGTTATTAGGTCTGGATCACCTGCAATTAACAAGAATATCTGCAGACAAAGGTGCTGGAGAAACTCAGCATCCCTTTACTTGGGTAGACTTTACTTCCTATGGATGATGCGTGACCTGTGTGAGTTTCCCCAGCTCTTTAGTGTATTGCATTGTCTTATCGCTTGGTTCATCCTTCTGATCCTTCCCTCACTTGCCCATCGTTCCTCCCTAATTTGGTTCCACCAATCACTTACCAGCCTTGAGTTTCTGATCCTGCTGCAGGGTCTTGATCTAAATCATTGAACCATGCCTCTGATCCACGAAATTCTCTCAGCTGTTTATTTATTTATTTTTTTGCTCCTATAAGTTGGTCACGGTTTTCATGCACAATTTGAACCAGGATAACATTATGTGTGTTTTTTTGTGAGAAGGCGGAAGGCAAGCAAAGAATCCAGTCACCGCCTTTGAAGTTTATGACACCGAGGCGAGGTCGTGGGCCAAGTTTCCCAACATTCCTTGCCGGCGATCCTTCTCAAGTTCCGTGATGACTGAGAATAGTTTCCTAAGTCTGGGAGGTCTGCAGCAGGCACGGGGCTCCAAGAAGCCCAAGTTTGTCAGGACCGTGGAGGTGTTTGACATTAAGCAGGGTACGTAGGGACAGGAGAGGAATAGCACTGATGAATTTGGCCCTCTAGACTCGAGGAAATGTTTCTCTGAATCTGTCCCACGAAATCATTTCACGTTGAGCGTGTGGAAAGTAATTGGGCACAGTGAGGAATGGGCTCGATCTGTGGGCAGACCAACCAGGAGAGGGTAATGAAGAGTGGGGCTGGACCTGGGCTTATAGAAGTCATATTCGATGGCCCACCTACCCTAGTGCAGTTTGCAATAGATCTTGGAACTTGCTCCATGTTCTCCAGAAGTCCACATCTTTGATTAGATTGTGTTGTCTTTTCAATGTTATTTAGCATATAACAGCGAAATTTCTGCAGATGTACAGTGCCCTCCATAATGTTTGGGGCAGAGACACTTTGTTCCTTTATTTGCCCCTGTGCTCCAGTTGTATAATGAAACAATTCACACGTAATTAAAGTTTACATTCCAGATTTTATTCAAGGTTATTTCTATACATTTTGGTTTTAACGTAGAAAATACAACATTTTTTAAACATACTAACAGAGCGAATAATGAGACCAGCAGTCGACAGGTTAGTTCCAAAGCTCACTGATTTATTACTTGGTTCGCCGAGGCTTTTTAAAGATGCAACCTGTTCCCACCGTTGGGAACCGGAAGTTGCGTAGCTGACTGAAATTCAGATTTCACACGTCCGGGCTCTTTCCTTTGGAGAAAGAGGAAGATGCCCGGCACCATCTTTGGTGCAGGCTGCTCCGACCACGTACGCATTACAATCGGAGCCGGTTCGCTTTTACACCAACCGCATTGGTCACCACAGTCCCCTTATTTCAGGGCACCATAATGTTTGGGACATTTGGCTTCATGGATGTTTGTAAGTTCTCAGATATGTTGAATTGTTTCATTGGTGCAGGTCTAAAAGAGCTAGACTTGCTTCTAACCATTTTGATCACCTTTTGAATCTGTGGTTGCCATTTTTCATGAGGATAATGAAGCCAAAGAAGCCATGTCCTAACAATAAGAGACATCACCCAAACCAAAATCAACTGTTTGCAACATCACTGAGAAGAAAGAGTGCACAAAGGGACTGGTATTCCAAGGAAGACCTCCACCACTGATGACCGAAGAATTCACATCATAATTTTCTTTTAAATCCCCAAATGTATGTCTGACAGATCAGAAGGACTCTTCATAAGGCAGGTGTGGGTATGTCAATGACTGCTGTCCTCAGAAGACTTCATGAATGGAAATACAGTGGCTACACTGCAAGATTGCCAAGCTACAGAGAGGATGACCAGATTACAGATTGCCAAGAAGTATTTAAAAAAAGCCTGCAGCATTCTGGAAAAGGGTCTTGTGAACAGATGAGACCAAGATTAACCTGTATCAGAGTGATGGCAAGAGCAAAGTGTGGAGGGGTAAAGGAACAGCCCAGGATCCAAAGCATACCACCTTTGCCTTGGTTTGCATCTTGCAGGGTAGCCTCTGTACTTCTGCTCATGAAGATTTTTGAGGACAGAAGTCATTGACATGTCCACACCTGCCTTGTGAAGAGTCTTTCTGATGTGTCGGACATGTGTTTGGAGATTTTTCTTCATTATGATGAGAATTCTTCTGTCATAAGTAGTGGAGGTCTTCCTTGGAAGACCAGTCCCTTTGCAATTTCTAAGCTCACCAATACACTCTTTCTTCTCATTGATGTTCCAAACAGTTGACTTTGGTAATCCTTACGTTCGGGTGATGTCTCTTACTGTTTTGTTCTTGTTTTACAGCCTCATCGTGGGTTATTTTATTTTCATTGGCGCAACTCAAGTCCTCAAGTGGAAAATGGCAACTACAGACTCCGAAGGTGAGCAAAAGCTTCAAAGCAAGTCAAGCTCTCATATACCTGCACCAATGAAGCAATTAAACGTACCTGAGTAATCACAAACACCTGTGAAGTCAAATTTCCCAAACCTAATGGTGCCCTGAAATGATGAGGCTATACAAAGTGCTGTAATTTCTATATGGTAAAGCCAAAAGTATAGAAATAACCTTGAAGAAAATCTGGAATACGTGCTTTCATTACATGTGAATTTTTGATTATAAATGTAAAACCGTGGAGCACAGGGGCAAATAAAGGGGGGGGGGGGGAAATAAGTGTCTTTGTCCCAAACATTATGGAGGGCATTGTAAATTATATTGAAAAATGTGGCTATTTTGACTGAACTAAAGCGTTTAAATAGAGCCCTTGAGGTTAATATTCAGTTTATCTTAATTAATGCCAAGCAATGATAAGGATCAAAAATATAAAATGTTGCTCAGTAACTCCAGTAGGTAAGGTGGGGAAGATATTTTGCCCATTTAAAAGGAGAATTTAAAATTGAGCCACAGGGAATGAGGTAGATTCATTTTAAAGTGAAATTGGTTGAATGCACGAGAAAGGCTAGAAAAATTGCTCGTAAAGGAAGTGGATGAGGTACATGGTCTGATGTGAGAACACTTTGTAAACGGGCTCTCTTGGTCACAGACTGGGTGTAGATATATGCTGATTCTTTCTAATTTGTGATAAGAGAGTAAGAAATCAAGTGTTGCCTGGAACAGGTGACCCAACTGCAGTGGTTGTTTTAGACCCTGAGATGTCCTAAAAATCCTGGCCGGAGAGTTCAAAGCTACCGATTGGAGGTTTAGGCTAAAGGATGGGGAATTTTTTTCTCTCGACTCCACGACTCTTTGGATGGTCAGTGTGAGTGAATGAATGTCTGAAATGTTTACTTTTTGGATACGGAGTGAGTCGAGGGACATGGATGTGGAGTGAGAAAATTGAATTAAAATAGGTAATGTTGCAGCTCTATAAATCTCTGGTGAGTCCACGCTGAGAATATTGTGTTCAGTTCTGGTCACCTCATTACAGGAAGGATGTGGAATATGTGAAAATATGTCTTATGATGCAAGATAAGCAGAGGTAGGGCTTTTCTCTGGAGCGAGGAAGGATGAGGGGTGACTTAATAGAGGTCCAAGATTATTGGTGGCAGAGATAAGGTAAACCTTATCTCCCAGGGCACCTTTTTCCCAGGGCAGCAGTAGCAAACACTAGAGGACATCTATACAAAGAGAAGGGAGGAAAGTTTACGTGAGACATCAGGGGTATGTTTTATTTACACAGAGAATTGTGGATGCCTGGAATGGATTGCCAAGGGACGTGGTGGAGTCTAGAGCAATAGGGGCATTTAAAAGATTGTTGGATTAGCACATGGATGAAAGAGAAATAAAGGGTTATGAGGTAGGGAAGGTTCAGTTATTTTTGGTGTAGGTTAATATAGGTTGGCACAACATTGTGGGACAAAGGGCCTGTACTGTGCAGCAATGTTTTATGTTCTCAGATCAGCCAAGACTTCATCAAATGATAATGCAGGTTTGATGGGCCATGAGACTTTCCTTCATCTCGTTTGTTCTTTTCACTGACCATCACTCATTTCCCATCTCTTAATTCTCACTCTGCATTTCTCTCTCACTTCCATTTCTTCCTTGTGTTCTCTTCTTCTCACTTTCACTACCCAGGTAGCTGGATAAAGACTACACGTCGCTTAAACATGAAGACTAAGCGAGCAGATTTTGTTGCTGCATATCTCCAAGGAAGAGTCATTGCGGCAGGAGGTCTGGGTAAGTTGGTCATTAAATATTATTCTGAAACAAGCTTCCAACTTATGGACGACACTTAAGGTCCTCCTGTGTCAAATGTCATTTAACAACATGGGCTAACTTTCTACCCTCATGGATCTAGTTCCTGGACACTATGTGAGGCTACATCAAGTTGACAGAAGGTAAAGAAACTCTGAATAGTGACGCTCTCTAACCACTTTTTTCCAATAGAACTCACCATGCACATGAATACGTGCAAAGCAAATACTTATTGCCCATACTCAGTTGCCCTTGAGAAAGCTTGATGTTACTTAGAGAATCAATAAATCCTTACAGCAATGTGGGGAGGGATATTTGGCCCAGAGTGAGTTAGAATGGAGGCTTGCCTGTTCCAATGGAAAGGAAGACACGCACTTATTGATCTAAAACCTCAGAGATCAGATTAGATCTGGTGTCCCTGTCTCAAGAAAGGGTCTCAAATTCATGATCCAAACTTGAGAAGCAAAGGTGGAAGATACTAGCAACCAAAAAGTGGTAGAAAAACTCAAAAGACTTGTTAGCTCCCTGCATGGATGCAGCCACCTATGCATTTTACAAAATTGAAAGGTTGGCTTCAAAGACCCAGGGAATGTGGATGTCTGGGTATTTCTTGAACTTTAGGCATGTGCAGTTATAGATTGTTACCAGCAGAGGCTGCTAAAGCCAAGGGGAACAAAGAAGTCAATGTCTTCATCCAGGAAATACCTAGCCTTCCTATCACATCACCAAACTGACTATTAAATCTGTCCTGATCCTGGTGATTTTGAAGCACTAGCCAAGACACTGGGGATACTTGACTTTCACCTGAGACCTGGCTTTTATTCAATATTACCTTGAAAAAAATAGCCTCACTCATACTGCAACATTCCCTGAGTGTGCAGTATTAGGACTGTCATCTGAGTATTTTTAAAATTTAGACATAGAGCCATTTCAGCCCACGAGTCCGTTCCACCCAATTAACCTACACCCCAGTACATTTTGAAGGGTGTGAGGAAACCAGAGCCCTCGGGAAAAAAACCACGCAGACATGGAGAGAATATACAAACTCCTTACAGATGGCGCCGGATTCGAACCCTGTTCCCGAACACTGGCACTGAAAAGGCATTGCGCTAACCGCTACGCTAACCATGTCATCCTAATTCTTAGATGCTGTCATCCAGATGCATCACTAGGAAAGTGGGAAAGCACAAACTTGTTGATACAGCAGTAGGACCACTGTCCACTGGCCCAGTGCATAGAGCCGCTGTGTCATCCCTCCATGGGCACCAAATTCGATCCTGGCTTCTGGAACTGCCTGTGTGAAACATGCACGTTGTCTCCGTGGTTGCATGGTTTTCCTCAGAATGCTTCAGTTCTCTCTTGAGTCACAAAGATGTGCGTGTTGGTGGGTGAATTGGCTGCAGTAAATTGTCCCTAGTATGTTGGAATCTGGAGGAATTTGATGCAATTATGGAGAGAATAAAATGGGAAGCATAAACATGCAAATGCTGGAATATTAAGAAACTTGGAGGATCTCAGCAGGTCAGACTGTATTGGGTAGAATAGTCAGTCAACATTTCGGGTTAGAAACATTTATGAGATTAGAGTGGGATCAGTGTGAATGGAGGTGGTGATCAGTGCAGATTGATGGCTGAATGGTCTGTTTCCATAGAACATAGTGCATTACCAGCACAGTATAGGCCCTTCAACCTATATAAACCTACAACAATCTAAACCTTCCCTATCTCATACCCATAACCCTCTATTGTTTTTTGTATCCTTGTGCCTGTCTAACAGTCTTTTAAATGTTCCAATTGTACCAGCTCCACCACCACCCAGGCAATTCATTCAAGACACCCACCTCTCTCTCTCTCTGTAAAAATAAATAAATAAATAAATAGATTGATAGATAGATAGATAAATAAATAAATAAACAGAATGGAAATGTTCCCCTGGTGTCTTCCCTAAGCTTTCCTACCCACACCTTAAACAGATGTCCGCTGGGATAAAGGTGCTGTCTATGCACCTGATCAGTGCCTCTCATAATCCTGAGACTTCCATCATGTTGCCTCAAATCCTTCTTCAGTCCAAACCAGACAATATCCTGGTAAATCTACTCTGCACCCATTCCAAATTTTCCACATCCTTCCAGTAATGAGGCCACCGGAACGGAACACAATATTCCAAGTGTGATCTAACCAGAGTTTTGTAGAGCTGCTACATTACCCCATTACTGTTGAACTCAATCCTTGACTAATGAAGACCAGTGTACCATAAACCTTCTTAACTACCCTATCAACCGCAAGCAACCATGAGAGATCTATGGATTTGGACAGCTATAGCCCCTCTTCTTCCACACTATTAAGAATCCTGCCATTAGTCATGTATTTCACATTGAAGTTCAACCTCGCAAAATGTATCACTTCACATTCATCGGAATTGAACTCCATTTGCCACTTCTCTGCCCAACTCTGCCTTCTTTCCTTTTGTAACCTACAACAACCTCCTACACTATCGGCAACACCTCCAACCTTGGTGTCATCTGCAAACTGGAAACATCCTTCCACTTCTTCATCCAGGTTATTTATAAAAGTCACAAAGGGAAGGGGTCCCAGAACAGATTCCTGCAGTTCTCCACTCAGAATGCATTCCATCTACTATTACCCTCTGCTTTCTGCAAGCAAGCCAATTCTGAATCAATGTTCATGGATCCCATGTATGATGAACTTTCTGAAATAGACTATCATGGGGGACCTTGTCAAATGCCTTACCAAAAATCCATATACATCATATCTCTCTAGAGAATGTAGACAGTGGAACCTGGTGCAGAAAACCAACTGCTGGAGCAACTTTGCTATCTGTGGAGGGAAAGGGATGGTTGAGGTTTCAGGTCGAGACCCCACACCAGGAAAGTGTAAAGACACACAGCAAGTGCTGGAGGATCTCAAATGGTCTCAGTGTCCATTGGAGATAAAGGTATATTAGGGAAGATTGACCAGATCAAATGAAGGGGAGGGGGCGGACAGGTGATAGGTGGAACTGGTTGTGGTGAGGAATGATGGGTAGATGAAATCGCATGGAGTGGAGAGTTTAGAGACCCATAGGTGGAAACAAATAAAAGGAATTCATTACCTGGGAGTGATGTTAGCAGGACATGGTGATAGGAGACTTGACAGAACAAGAAATAGAGACAGAGGGCAGATACAGGACTTGTTTTGTATTCATTATGGAAATAAGTGTGTGACTAATAGAAACGATCTTCATCCAAGCAATCATCTGAGTGAATGAGCCACTGAGGTGAGATTTCCTGGAGACCATTGTTCAGTGTGAGGCACTGTGTACCAAGGATATAAGGGAATTAAGCAGAAGGAAAAGGTCATGGGGAAGTAACTGGACCCTTTGTGCAAACTGTTCAGGCCTCTCACAGAACTTTGACTCAATCATTTAAGTTTCATCTTTAAGTCACATTATCTCTCATGCAGTGAGAAGGGTTCTTGTGTGATCAGTCTAGTGAGTTATCTCTAACATTCAAGAGTCAAACAGCATGGAACAGGCCCTTCAGCCCAATGTCTGTGCCAACTAAGTTAGCCTTCTGGGCTAGTCCCATTTGCCTGCATTTAGTCCATAACCTTCTATGCCCCTACGACCCATATATCTATCCTAATGTTTTTCTAATGTCAAAATTGGGCCCATTTCTACTGCTTCCTCATTCCATATATGGACCACCCCCTGAGTAGAAAAAATTATTCCTCAGATCCTTCTTTAACTTTTCCCTCACTTTAAGCCTACGCCTTCTAGTTCTGAAATAATCTATCCTGGGAAAATTACTACCATACAGAAGCCACTTGAACATTAAAAATGTCATCCCAAAACCAGGAGTCACCTTATACGCCAAGTATAAGATCCAAACTTTAACAGCGAGGTCTCAGTGCTTCCCCTCACTAAGTATAAAATCCGAACCTTACAGTGAAGTTTCAGCGTTCCCCCGCGGGGACCATCCGCCCAATCCGACTGCTGTTGGCTCTATACAGGCTTTAAAAGGCCTGTTTAAGGAGCCAACGGTGGTTTATTTTTAAATATGCTTCTTTTTCAATCTTTTTATTGGTTTTGAGAAGATAATAATCATAATATAATAATATAAAGTTCAGGTTAAAGTAAATTAAAATTACAGAGAGTAAAACAATGGTAAACAAGATATGAATGATCCATGTTGTCGATAAAAAAGGAAAAGAAAAAAGATTTTAAAAACCTATAAGAAATGTAATTTCTAATTTCTGATTTCTAAGTGATTACTGTCAAAGCCAGGCACCAACTACTAATTTTCAGTACTAATTGATCCAAAAATAAAGAAAAAGAAAAAAAAAGATTTTAAATAAAAATCAAAAATAATTGATCGATATATTTTGAAAATAATTGAAAAAAGAACCCCAAAGAGAAAGATTTTTTTAAACTCGTTTTAATAATTTTAAAATATGCTAATAAAATTTAAACCTTTACTGGGTAATTTACTTTTAAAATATTGTGAATTTGTATTTTTTTAATAGAAACCAATAACATTCTAATACGACATACATGATGGAATATAGTCCCCCCCCACCCAAAAGCCCCCTCCCCTCCCACACCCTCAGAATAATCAGTATGAGAATAAAATATAGTTATGTAGAAGGGAAAAAAAGAGACTTTCAGGATTGCCCAGAGGGAAATCTTCCAATATACCTACTCTACCAAAATCTTTCTTATGGGTCAGAGGTACAGGAAGCTCAATATTCTCCATTTAAACCTAATGTTTGGGTGTACGGGTGCCAAATTTGTAGAAACACAGCATATTTATGTAATTTTTTTGTAAAGGGATACATCTTTGAATTTCTGCATATTCAAATGCATATCTGATTTCCCAGTAACTGCAATACATTTTCTTGGCACTGCTAATGCAGATTTGACAAACTCTTGTAGGTATATTGACAATTTTAATTTAGGTCTTGTCCCTTCAATATTTCCTTATAAAAATAAATCTGGATTTTGCAGAATTACAACACCTGTAACTTGTTCCGAAAAGTTTCCTAAATCCAACCAAAAAGGGCTTACCTTGGAACAGGACCAAGTTAAATGTAAAACAAAAATCCTGTTTTTTCACCACATCTGAAACATTGATCTGATAAGTCTGATTTCAACCTATTCAGTTTTTGTGGTGTAAGATATAACTGATGGAGCAAATTATACTGAACTAATCTGTATCTTACATTAATAGTATTAGTCAAGGTTTCCACCGGTGGAAAATTGACAGTCAGAGAGTGCCATTGAAACTGTTTGGAATGTGAGCTGGTATTTGGATGTGTCTGCTTTCCAGGTGACCAACCAGCAGTCCTGGGTTCGGCTGAAGCCTTGCATCCAGTGAAGAATCGGTGGGAGAGGTTGCCGCCTTTGCCCACTGCCCGCTGCACCTGCTCCAGTATTGTGTTTAAGAACTGGCTCTTTGTGATGGGCGGGGTGTCGCAGGGTCCCAGCAACGCTGTGGAAGCTCTTGGCCTCATGGACTCGTAAGCACTTAAGACTGACTGGTTACTGCAGAGTGGGTGAAATACCCTTTAAAGGCCAGCTGGAGGTGCACTTGTTCAAAGTTTTCATTTCTTTTGCTTCTGGATGGAAAAGGCTTCAAACCTCGTGAAAGGTCAGAACTCGAAAGGAAAGGCAAATCTTTTTCTTGACTTCACCCATCATTTCCTAACATCTGGCAAATGAACCTCTAGGTAACCCTTTAATACCTGTACAAATTGAACTACGAGTGAATCTGTTTTCACTGATGTTTCGAGGACGTAGGCCAACTCTAGTTGAACAGCACTACATGCCATCATTGCACTGTTCCTGCACCATTTAACACAAGGGGTTCGGTTACAAAATAATTTCCTTCACACATTCTACTTTCCTTCCTCAGCCATCTTCTTGCAGAGCTCTGAATGTTTATCCAGGAGTGTTCAGAGTTGAAGAAGCCTTCAGTTATTTTTTTAAACTGAGGGATCTCTGCTCAAAGCTGAGGTGAAGTTGGCGTAATTCTATGAGGTCACAGCAATGATGGGACCTTGATTGCCAGTGTTCAGCAAAGAGGATTTGTTGCTCAACTGAATTAATCAATTCAGGAGGAGATAAAATAATCTTGCTTCTTGAACTTCGATATGAACCCAAACGAATCTCTGCTTGACCTCTAACAAAGCATCAAACAATATTCTTGATTGTTTGAACTGCACCAAATCTGACATCATCCTTTTTTTGGGCTGATTGGTGGTCATTAACATTTGTGTCACAGAAGAAGCAGGCAATTACTATCTGTCGGAAGAGAATATAACTGATTCCCCTTCACTTTCAATGCTTCTACCATTATCTAATCCCCTACCAGAAATATCCCGGGATTCACTATTGGCCAGCAGCAAGAGATGGATGGTGAATGTTTCATCTCTCAACTTTCCAAACCCTTTCCATCATCTACAAGGCACACCATGAAGATGATGGAAAACTCTGCTATCTAAATGAGTGCAGTTCAAGAACATCTAAGAGGCTTGGCAACGTGCAGAACAAAGCGAACCCCTTTATTAGCACCTCATACACCATCTTGATCCACATCCACCAGCACCACATGTGCACCAGCCACCAGGAGGCTCTGGCTATTCGCCAAGTCGTCCAGAGCAAATTTCAGATTTATTGTCTGAGTTCATACATGACATCACATTCATCCCTGAGATTCTTTTATTCTGCAGGCGAGGCAGAATTACCATTTATTGGTAGTGGGGGGAAAACTGTATACAATGTAAACACATAAACAAATAAAGAAATGTAAAGAAACTGACCATACACTACAGAGAAGATTTTTTAAAAACAATAAAGTTCCAAAGTAAGAGTCCTTAAATGAGTCCCTGATTGGGTTTATTGTTGAGGAGTCTGATGGTGAACTAGTGAAAGAAAAAAAGACAAACCGGCGCGTGAAATCGAACACCATCCTGACTGCACATCCTTCCTCAAAATCATGGCATTGGTTAATGACATAACCCAAGTATCCTTGTGACAGAGATTAATCGAGAAGTTGGCTTTGAACCATCTTCTTCAGGGTATTTATGGATTCACCAGCAATTGCTGTAGTCTTTTCATAACAAAATTAAATCAGAAAACATTTTGATGATACTCTTGGACACAGGAATTTGCGACAGCAACAATGGCAATGGCTGAACTCACTTGGAGTTCAAGAAACTATAACCATTAAATGAATGATGAAAAAATAGCAAAAGATATTGTGGAAAGCAGCCTGTTCATGGAAGACTTCACATCTGCTCAGCTTCTGCCCAATACCACAATAGCATTACTGTGGTTAGTGTTAAATAGGGTTACGCTGTGCTTCATACCATAACTGTATACACAAGTGATGTAACTCACCAGTCTAATTGTGCCCTTAGACTACAGTGTAAACTTCAGTTATTGGCATTGTTTTTAAATTACAGAGGACTTTGATATAGAGTTTAAATAGCTGGACTAAATTGTTCAGGAGAGTCTGAGTATTGTTTGAAAAAGCTTCATGGACCTTGAAAAGTTTCCATTCCTAGGGGAGTCCAAAACTCGGCTACAGATGTAAAATGATCAGAAATCAATCCAGTTGGAAACATGAGAGAAAGGAATTTGGGAGGAACTTCTTGCTGGAGAACAGTGTGGCAAAGATGTTAGTTTCATGCCAGGCACAGAGACCTAGACTAACAATGCAAGGAAATGATTGTCATCTGATCCTTCATTGACTTTTATGCTCCAAATGCTTTCTCTTCCTCCGTCACCACTCCCACTATATCACTTGTGGCTTTTCTTGGCTCGTTCCAATACAATAATCACGACCCAATGTTCTTATAAACTTCCTGCTTCATCCAAAGCTGAAGCACTTTTGTCTACATTTTTTTTGCCAGTACATTGGAACTTAAAAAAAAAAGAGAATTGATACTTTATTACAGGATCCAAGACTGAACAAATGAAGGGAGGAAGAATTCAAAATTTGGTATGTGATCATTTTCATGCATTATTGGACTTGGCCTCTACAAATATGACTGTCACTTACCTTCAGATTTATTGTCAGAGTACATATATGAGATTCTTTTTCCTGGGGCAAGACAGAATGGCCACATTGGTACAGTGAAACCCCAATCTTACACGCCCCGATTTAATGCGAATTGGGATATAATGCGCTGAGCCGTTGGTCTTGGGTGTCAGCCTTCCTGCGTCAGCCTCCCGGCAGGAGCGTGGTCCTTGGGTTCCTGGCAGCGGCGGGGACATCGGGCTGCAGGCAGGAGCCGGGGCGCTTGACATAATGCAAGTGCGGTGAACTCCCCCATTTAGCACAACCCCGGCTTTTTTTTTGTGTTGAGATTTTATGGACCCCAACGATCGCGCTATAACATGGTTTCTCTGTAGTGCGGGAAAAAAACTGGACACAACGTACACATGGAACAAATAAAGAACTGTAATCAGATAATGAAATGTAAACAAATTGACTGTGCAATAGAGAGAGAATTTAAAAAAATAAATCAATAAAGTGCAAAAGTAAGAGTCCTTAAATGAGACCCTGACTGATTTTGTCATTGAGGAGTCTGATGGTGGAGGGGAACCAGCTGTTCCTGAACCTGGTGGAGCAGGTCTTGTGGTACCTATACCTCTTTCCTGATGGCAGCAGTGAGAACAGAGCATGTGCTGGCTGGTGTGGATCCTTGATGATTGCAGCTGCCCTCCGACGGCACCGTTCCCCCTAGATGTTCTCAATGGTGGGGAGTGAGTGCCCTAGACACTGGTCTAAAATTGATTTCAAACCACTTAACCTGAAGGGGTTCGAGAGTTAAACTCTTAATATAAGAAGTAATTAATTATTCCTGGGAATTCTCACAATTAAATGACCCCCAAGAATCCTCTGGCTATAGTTCCAATCCTTAACCAATGCATTTGAAGATTATTTAATTTTACCTCCATGGTGGAATTCTAACTAAAATTTTCATTATCGAATGGCAAACTGTCTCTGGACCCACTGATCATTTCCCAGCTGAGCCCAAGAGGGGACTTTCACCAATATCCAGCCCTCAATACCTGCAACAACAAAAATGGTCCATTGACTGAATTGGAGAAGATGATTGAACCTCTGTTGACACTCTAGACAAGAGATTACAAGGACCCACTGATCATTTCCCAGCTGAGCCCAAGTGGGGACTTTCACCAATATCCAGCCCTGAATACCTGCAACAACAAAAAAGGTCCATCGACTGAACTGGAGAAGATGATTGAACCTCTGTTGACACTCTAGACAAGAGATTACAAGGCATCTTCAGCACCCAGAAGTGTTTTAATAGCTATAAACAATAGCCTGAGGATTCTCGTGGGTCGCCTAATTGTGAGAATTCCCAGGAATTGTATTACTGAATTTAACTGTAACCATTCTTTGCATTAAAGCATTTCTTCAATGGATTTATTAGTGTCCACGTGGTTATGCGGTATCATCTTACATAAGTGGAAACATCTCTGCTGTTCTACTAAAATCTTTATAAACTTAAGGGCCCTAATTAGGCCTCCCCTCAGTTTTCCCTCTCCTGGGGAAATCCATCCCAGTCTATTCAATCTTTTCTGAATGGTTTAACCCAGTAATTCACAACCTATGGTTGTTTGTGAGATTGTTTTAAGTGGTCCATAGCAACATAACAGAAGCTAATAAACAATAGTCACAGTTTCACAACTGGCCCTTTGGCCCAACCTGTACATGTTGACCAAGTAATGTACCCAAGCTAGTCCCATTTAGACCATAAGACATAGGAGCAAAATAAAGGACTATTCAGCCCTTCGAGTCTACCCTGCCATTTAATCATGAGCTGATCCATTTTCCCACTGCCCAGCATTCTCCCCATAACCTTTGATGCTCTGGCTAATCAAGAACCTATCAATCTCGGTCTTAAATATATCCAAAGACCTGCCTGTGGCAACAAATTCCAAAGATTTACCACTCTTTGGCTGAAGGATTCCTACACATTTCTGTTCTACGCAGACACCCTAAAATCCTGAAGTTGTGGCCTCTTGTAGACTCTCCCACCACTGGGAACGACCTTTCTCCATCTACTTTGTCCATGTTTTAATATCATACAAGTATGATTGCATTCTATGAAATAATGTATTTAGTTACAATTTTATTCTCTACTTTGAACTACTTTATGCACACATTAATTTCCTTTGTGCACTGGTTGCAAAATGTGGGCTGTCAACTTTTCAGATGGAGGCTCTGTTCTGACTTCAAATTCCAAAATCTGCAGTCTCTTGTGTCTTTATTAACCTACTGCCCAGTATATTCTAATATCCCTGTCATCACCAATCTGGATGTGCATGGTGATGTTTTTGTATTTAAATCTGCAAATTAGAGGAAGGAAATTATTTGGGACAAGTATCTGTGTATTTGTCACTGATGCATTGCAAGAGGGCAGAGTTGTGCTAATTGGATGTACAGGGTAAGAGGAGGGGTGTTGATGAGATTAATTCCAGTATCAGTGTCTGATAACAAATTAACAGCTTTGTCAAGAACAAATTGCAAGGGAACATTTTCTCACCCGAAGTTTCTGATTTCTGCTGGAATTTGGATTCATGGCAAACTTGTTCACAGGGAGTGATAAGTCTTGTAAGACAATGGGCTGTGGAGGGAAAGGGATGGTTTCAGCCTATGTTGAATTGTAACAATGAACCAATGGACTCAATTTTGTCATTTTAGCCATTGACCAATAACATAGATGCCATTGTTTCTTGACCTGAGACCATGATGTTGGCTCTAGTACTCTACAAAAACAGAAGAACGAAAAGAGGAATAAAGAAGGAAAATAATGTTATTCAAATTGTGTAGAGCTTGTTGAAAGAATCAAAGACTTGTTGATCCAAACCAAGGCTTTTATTAGCAAAAGACAGGAGCTCTTCACAGGTGGCCGACCAGTCCGGAATGATCCGACCTGGCTAGGGACACAACCCTTTAAGGCCCAGACAATAGGCGTGGCTTAGCTCTCAGCCAATCGCTGTAAGCACAGTCTAGATACAGTAACTATATACACTATGTACATTGGTGATAGATCTGTACTATCACAAATTGCCAATGTGCCTTTCAGGTGAGCTCACCGTTGGGCTTGACAGTGATTACTTTTTTTTAAGTTTAGGCATACAGCACGGTAACAGGCCCTTTTGGCCCACAAGCCTTTGCCGCCCAATTTACACCCAATTAACCTACACCCTCAGTATGTTTCAAATAGTTGGAGCCCCCTGGGGGAATCCCATGCAGGCATGTGGAAAATGTACAAACTCCTTACAGACAGTGCAGGATTCAAACCCTGATCCCGATTGCTGGCGCTGTTAACCAGTGCTGCCCCACATCCAATGTCCGTTGTCCATTTCAATGTCCATTGAAAGGACAAAATCTGAAATAAGAAATAGGGTCCATCTGATTAAGTAACAAAGTATTGAAAATAGTTTCAGAAAAAGCAGAAATAGATTTGCAAGTCATGGGACTCATCAAAAAAAATCTCTTGAATCCTTGTCAGGATTTGTTTAACTGTGAGCAGGACCCTGTCTCAGAAACATTGAAGAACGAATGTTAATTATTCTTTATTTCCTATCTGTGTTGTTAAACAGTATTGTAGGGAATTAAGTGCCCGTTACTTTTTCTGAAACAGAAGGATTGTTTCAAAGGTTTTGTATTGAAGTTAACGACCCATTTAAATTGGTTTTGGTTTAAAAATACACTTGTGACAAAGTTAATTATTTGTTGCCTCAGAATCAATCTGCAAAGCTGCAGGTGGACTTTTAACAACTTGTTTGCTGATGTCTAATAGTTGGAATGTTCCTCGTCTTATCTCACCCTATTTTATTGCACAGATGGCAAAGCCACGTTTAGTTTCCATTTCCAATTGCCCTGACCACTCAGTTGGTTTGTTAGATCTTTTCAAAGGGCATAAAGAATCAATAGTATGAGACAGGCATCCCTAAATTATATTAGTGAATTAGTTAAGAATTGGTGAAAATCCAGTGACTTTCAAGGCCAATTCTGTGTGGTGTTAAAGGAGTTGCTGAATTCCACGAGAACAGCCTCCTCAAAGTCCATCCCCAGTGAATAAAATTGAATGTAACAGAATGAGTTTTGAAGGCAGCATATAATATTGTTGATCATCCAGAATTATGCATTTAGAATTTTGGGGCTGATGTGGTTTCTTCATTGAGGAATTTCTAAGGATTTTTAAAAATTTCTTCTATGTTCTTGTAGTTGCAGGGGTATAAAGATTTTGGAAATTCATTACATTCAATCACAAACACCTTGTTAAATTTTTTTTAAATTAGACCTACAGTACAGTAAAAGGACCTTTTGGCCCAATTAGACCCCAATTGACCTACAACCCCAGTATGTTTTGAACGATGGGAGGGAACCGGAGCACCGGGAAGAAACCCATGCAGACACTGGGAGAAGGTCCTTACAGACAACGCTGGATTTGAAAACCAGGCTCCGGCCCTGTATTAGCATTGCGCTAACCGCTACGGCAACCTTGCCACCCTTTATAACAACCCAGATCGAAAGAACCCAGTCAGTGTAAAAGACACCTGAGTGTAGAGCTGAAATTGCTCATCAAATTCTGTCCCAGAATGTTGGTGTGTAACAGCAGGATTTTCACTCAGCCACTAAACTGTTGGTCTGATGTTATTAAATAAAATAACTGTGCTTTGTAGCAGTAAAAGCCTCATTCTGAAGCAAATGGTGATGTCATCAGCATCATGAGAATCCCTGCAAAGATCGATTTGCATTAGATTGGGAGTTAGAGATCTGGGTAAATTTGGGGAAGCTGCCTAGTGTTTGATTATCAAGGTGGATAAATCTCTGGATCCAGACCAGGTGCATCCCAGAACATTGTGGGAATGCAGGAAGGAAATTGTTAAAGACTTGACTGACATTTTTAACTCATTACTGAGAACAGGGGAAGTACAGGGAGGGCTCCTCTCACAGTCACCCAGGCCAAGTCCTGGTGCTTAGCAGTGAGTTCAGATGATTAGGCATTCTGCCAGATGACGTGAACTCTACGAGTCTGATTATAATAAAGCCATGCCACAGTTTATGAACTTTCACTCTAATCCCCTTGACTGACTGCACAACTGAGTCACACAGTTTTCAGTGGTGCAGTGCTGAAGGTACTCGAGTTACTGCCCTTGCTGCAGAGATCCCAGTTCAATCCTCACCTTGACTCCTGTCCGTGTGAAGTCTGCACTTCTCTTTGTGAACTTCTGGATATCATACAGCATAGAACATTAAACCACAGTACAAGATCTTCAAGCTCATGATTTTTTGGGGACATAAACAAATCGACTCAACAAACTAAACCTTCCCACCTCACACCCATAACTATCTATTTTTCTTGCATCCATGTGCCTGTCTGAGTCTTTTAAATCTCCTTATTGTACTATCTTCCACCACCACCCCTAGCAATGTATTCCAGATACCCAACACTCTGTGTAAAAATTTTAAAAAAGCTTAACCCTGACAACTCCCCTAAACTTTCTTCCCCTCACCTTGTGCAGATGTCCTCTGGTGTTTATTACTCACCCCAGAAAAACAGTGCTGGGTGTCCACCCTATCCATGCCTCTCATAATCTTGTAGATCTCCACTAAATCATCTCTCATCCTTCTTTGTTCCAAAGAGAAAAGACTCAGCTCTGCTAACCTTGCCTCATAAGACTTATTTTCCAATCCAGGCAACATTCTCTGCACCCTCTCCAAAGCTTCCACATCCTTCCTGCAGTGAGGTGACCAGAACTAAGCTCAATATTCCAAGTATTAGCTAACCAGAGCTTTATAGAAATGCAACATTACCTCATGACTCTTGAACTCAATCTCCTGACTAACGTAGGCCTTCTTAACTACTCTATCAACCTGTGAGGCATCTTTGAGAGATTATGGATTTGGACCATGAGGCCCCTCTATTCTTCCACACATTAAGAAACCTACCATTAATCATGTACTCTGCCATTTATGAGCATTTAAAGAAGTATAAAGTTTGACCTTACAAAATGTATTGCCTCACACATCTGCCATTTTTCCACCCAACTCTGCATCCTGTCTATATTCTGTTTTAACCTATGACGACCTTCTACATGATCCACAACACCTCCAACCTTTGTGACATCTGAAAACTTACTGGCCCATCCCTCTACATCTTCGCCCAAGTCATTTATAAAAATCACAAAGAGTAGGGGTCCCAGACCAGATCCCTGCGGGCCTCCACTATTCACTGGCCTCCAGGCAGAATGCATTCTATCCAGAACTACCCTTTTATTTCTGCAGACAAGCCAAATCTGAATTCACACAGCCAAGGTTTCATAGATCCTTAACCCTAACCCTGACTTTCTGATGAGTCTACTATGGGGGACCTAGTCAAATGCCTTACCAAAATTCATATACACCACATCTACCACCCTGCCTTCAACAATTTCTTTTGGTACTTACTCAATTAGGCTCGTGAAGCATGACCTACCCCTCAAGCTGTCCATTCCTGAGAAGACTATAGTTCTCTAAATGCTTATAAACCCTGTCCCTAAGAATCCTCTCCAATAGTTTGCACACCACTGATGGAAGACTCACTGATCTATAATTCCCAGGATTCTCCTTATTACCTCTTTTAAACAAGGGTACCACATTTGTCATTCTCCAATCCTCAACTATGGCCAGGGAGGACACAAAGATCATTGCCAAAGCCTCAGAAGCCTCTTCCCTTCCCTAACCTGACTAACCAGTCCCAGGGACATCAATATGAATGCTTCTAAGAAGATCCATCACTTCTTTTTCCTTAACTTCAACATGTTCCAGCATATAAACTTGTTCTATACTGAACTTATCTTAATCAAGGTTCCTATCCCTGGCGAACACTGAAGCAAAGTATTCATTTTGGACTTTTTCTTAATCCTACTTGCCAAAACCTTCTTGTGCACCTTTTTAAACCTTTCCAGCATCCTCTCTTAAGTTCTTTCTTGGCTACCATGTAATTCTCCTGAGCCCTTCCTATCTTTTCTTCCTAAACCTGTATGTTTGCTTCTTCCTCTGAACAATTTGTCTCAACTCTTTTGTCAACCACAGTTCCCTTATTCTTACCATTTCCTCTGGATGCTCTGGTTTTACCCCCACATGTGGGTGGGCAGATTAATTGGCCATAGCTCCTGTATGTAGTCGTGTGGTTGAATCCACAGAGAGTTGATGGGAATGTGGGGAGAATAAGGAAGAGAGAATATGAATGGGAGGATGGAAGCTCTTTGTCAATAGGCTGAAACCTAATGGGTCTAAATAGTCTCCTCCATTTCAAGGAAATATAGAAATATCTGAGTAAATGTCGGAACTGTGCCTATGTGATTTATGAACTCTTATCTAACACTCCCCTTTTGTAAATCAGAGAAACTTTAAATGTAACTATACTGCAGGTCAATAGGAAAGTTGATTAGGTGTCTATTTATAAACTCAAAGCGTAATTGATCAAGAATCAACAAGGGGGACATCATTCAGGAGGAGGTAGTATCCCATTTAACTCCCGTCCTCTCAATCACGCTTGCTCTAAGTGGCCTGAATCAGATCAGTCTACTGTTATGTATTGGAACAGAAAGTCCTCAAATAGATTTAATTAGGGCCCTTCTAATGATATTCTTTAAAATTCATGACCGTGCTATTTCTTGAAGCATTTATTTGAGCTGTGCTCATCGAACTTTAATTAGACTTGGAGATAAGAGTGTGGATAGAAACAAGGAAGTGTTCTCTATGATTGGGAGGCGGCCAGAAAACAACTTCTGTAAATTTGAACAGCTATTGCCTTGTTTTCCCCTCCTATCCCCCTCTCAGTTTCCCTCCTTTGTCTGCCTGTGGGGAGACATTAGCCCTCCTAGAACCCAGGAGTGATTACTGGGGCAAATATTCTGGAGGCACCTTTTAAATTGCAGGGGGATCTACCCATTAAATCATCCAGCCAGCGATTTAAGGGGATCACGACCCCACAATGATGCGTCACGTCCTCACCGGAAGTACTGCCAGATCGGATGCTGGCTGCCTGGTGACGCATGCATGCGAGCGCTGACGTCCACCGGAATAAGCGAGTCAGCCATTTTCATTTTCAAATCACCTGTGGATGCAACCTAGCTAATTTTAACTGAGGTAGGTCAGGGACCCGGTTGGATTCCGACAGGGTTCATTGGGTCAGACCCTTTCTAACTGCTGCAGAACTGGAGCACTAACCGAGCAAATTGCCCTGTTAACCCTATGGCAGTTTGAAAGGGCCTACTGTTCTCAAAAAGCCAACATACAACTCAGGTGGAGCAAGGCTGTGAGGCTTTCACTACCCTTCCACAAGCCTTATCCCATTAAGGGTCACCCAACACATCTACTATTGGATATTATAACAAGGGGGAATTAACATTTAGGGGCAACACAGTTGGCGTAGTGGTCAGTGCAACACGATTACAGAGCCAGAGACCAAGTTTTGAATCCAGCACTGTCTGTAAAGAGATTGCATATTCTCCCCATGTTTGTGTGAATTTCCTCCGGGTATTCTGGCTTCCTTCAACCTTTCAAAACGTATAGAGGTTGTAGGTTAATTGGGGTAATTGGGCAGCACGGGCTCATGGGCTGGAAGGGTCTGTTACTGTGCTGTATGTCTAAATGATAACAAGAGCCCCTCAAGCCCATTCACCGCTGATTAAGATCATGCCAGATTTGCCACTTACAGTAAGATACTCTCCTTGCTTTCTTTGCGCATCTCTAATATTAACTTTTAACCTGGCATCAATTTTCATTCTCCAAATTTCTGCCACATAGAAATGTTTCCTAATTTTAATCATGGTGTAAACCAGCAATTCTCAATGGAGGCCCTTTACATTTGAGTAAAAGCCTTGATTTCTTTTCACCTCACGTAACATAAATATATAGGTGGGGATGGACAGAAGGACAGATGAAACCAAAACGACTGCTTCACTGAGAAGGGGGCCCATAAACTTTGAGCCGAGTCCTGGGTTAGGGATGGACACAGCCGTAAAAAAGGTCTAATTTTTCAACCCTTAGAAATGGATTCACATTTAAGACCCACGAGGAAGAAATTCCTTTCTCAAAGAGTTAGGAATTCTCTAAGGAAGGTGTTTTTTTATTAAATTGAGATGAAGAGACAACAAATACGGAATCTGGAGTAAAAAGAGGGAAATGGACACTCAACTTGGTGTCCTCGATCCACCTATCACTTACTGACCCTTCCTCTTTAACACTACCTGTCTTCTCTCTCCTTTTCCCTAATGGATGCTGCCTGGCCTGCTGACTTCCTCCAGCAGAGCACTACGGCCCACTGTTCAGACCCCAAAGACTGAAGAACATCTCTGGTGCCCTTCAACCAAGATGTAAAAACCAAGGCCCATCCACTCTCTCGGTTGTTTAAAAAAAATACATGGCATTAATCTTGGAAAGAAAAGTATAGTGGAGAAGAATTCACCCCATCAACATTCCTCCCTCAAATAATTGTTAGAGAAATCTAGTCATTCTGCTTCACAGGACCTGTTTGCAAGTTGCAGCTGTTAGTGACACCATTTCAAAATTGTGTGTTTGGTTGTAAAGCCCTTCGGAGGTTCATAGGGTCTGAAAGGAGCAAGATTCATGCAACTTTCCTTTCTCACCCAAGGTTTTGTCCAACTTGAAATGACTATTTGCTTCTTTGCTGGGGTCATAAAGCCCAGGGACTTTGAATAAATGAACAACTTTATTAAGTGTGCATCTATCTTGATCTCTAAACTTTGGGAATGTATTGACAATTGAAGAATCGTTTAAAATTAGCCGTATTTGTTTTTCTTTAATGATTGTCATTTATCTTGTGTGTGTGCCGTACTCTATCTCCTTGTCAATCAGCATTCAGAAATAAATAAATATAGCATTTTATCCTTGGCTGGGCCTTCCCCGCAGAGAAAAAACTTCAAAACCCCCACATCACTTCTCAGCTTTTTTTCTCCTATCACTTCTCAGCTTTTTTTCTCTTACCCTTCCACCCCTATCCATTGCTGATCCATTAGCATGTGCACCTCCCTGTCCCTTCCTGCCTCCACTCCTCCCCCCCCACCTCACCTTTTTATTCACACACCTGCTTGCTTATACCTTGATGAAGGTCTCAGGCCCATATTGATGATTGCTTCCTATAGATGCTGCCGAGTTTCTCCAGTACTTTGGGGAATTGCTCTCCAATCACAGTGTCTGCAGATTTTCCTGTTTAAATCACGTCATCTGTGTGTCTTGTCCAGGATCAAGATGTTGACTCAACAATTTTATGCATTTAGGATTGAAATGAGAAAAAAAAGGTTTCTTCATGAGCTGCAGTGAATCTGTTGAATTCTCTACCCCAGAGAGCCATGGATTCTTGGTCAATGTGTTCATTCAAAGCAGATCAATAGATTGGGGGATATTAAGGGACTCGAGGGATATGGTTTAGATTAAGAAAATGGAGCTGAGGTGGAAGATCAGCCAGATCTTGATGAATGGCAGAACAAATATGAAATTCCTTTACCTATTTCTTTCCTCCTTGCCTTCTTTCTGCAGGAGAGAGAAATGGCTTATTCATTTTTTTACTGAATCTCTCAGGAACATTGTCTGGCTCTGTTACATTCATTTATTAATCCAGAGATTCAAAACTCTTCACTGAACTCCAAGTGTGATCTAACTCTCGGCCTGATATTAGGTATAGTTCTTCTTTGGCTTGGCTTCGCGGACGAAGATTTATGGAGGGGGTAAAAGTCCACGTCAGTTGCAGGCTCGTTTGTGGCTGACAAGTCCGATGCGGGACAGGCAGACACGGTTGCAGCGGTTGCAGGGGAAAAATGGTTGGTTGGGGTTGGGTGTTGGGTTTTTCCTCCTTTGGCTTTTGTCAGTGAGGTGGGCTCTGCGGTCTTCTTCAAAGGAGGTTGCTGCCCGCCAAACTGTGAGGCGCCAAGATGCACGGTTTGAGGCGATATCAGCCCACTGGCGGTGGTCAATGTGGCAAGCACCAAGAGATTTCTTTAGGCAGTCCTTGTACCTTTTCTTTGGTGCACCTCTGACATGATGGCCAGTGGAGAGCTCGCCATATAACACGATCTTGGGAAGGCGATGGTCCTCCATTCTGGAGACGTGACCCACCCAGCGCAGCTGGATCTTCAGCAGCGTGGACTCGATGCTGTCGACCTCTGCCATCTTGAGTACTTCGACGTTAGGGATGAAAGCGCTCCAATGGATGTTGAGGATGGAGCGGAGACAACGCTGGTGGAAGCGTTCTAGGAGCCGTAGGTGATGCCGGTAGAGGACCCATGATTCGGAGCCGAACAGGAGTGTGGGTATGACAACGGCTCTGTATACGCTTATCTTTGTGAGGTTTTTCAGTTGGTTGTTTTTCCAGACTCTTTTATGTAGTCTTCCAAAGGCGCTATTTGCCTTGGCGAGTCTGCTGTCTATCTCATTGTCGATCCTTGCATCTGATGATATGGTGCAGCCGAGATAGGTAAACTGGTTGACCGTTTTGAGTTTTGTGTGCCCGATGGAGATGTGGGGGGGCTGGTAGTCATGGTGGGGAGCTGGCTGATGGAGGACCTCAGTTTTCTTCAGGTTGACTTCCAGGCCAAACACTTTGGCAGTTTCCGCAAAGCAGGACGTCAAGCGCTGAAGAGCTGGCTCTGAATGGGCAACTAAAGCGGCATCGTCTGCAAAGAGTAGTTCATGGACAAGTTTCTCTTGTGTCTTGGTGTGAGGTTGCAGGCGCCTCAGATTGAAGAGACTGCCATCCGTGCGGTACCGGATGTAAACAGCGTCTTCATTGTTGGGGTCTTTCATGGCTTGGTTCAGCATCATGCTGAAGAAGATTGAAAAGAGGGTTGGTGCGAGAACACAGCCTTGCTTCACGCCATTGTTAATAATAATAATAAAATCTTCGCTAGGATTCTACTAAATAGAATAATACCTAGTGTCGCCGAGAATATTCTCCCAAAATCACAGTGCGGCTTTCGCGCAAACAGAGGAACTACTGACATGGTCTTTGCCCTCAGACAGCTCCAAGAAAAGTGCAGAGAACAAAACAAAGGACTCTACATCACCTTCGTTGACCTCACCAAAGCCTTCGACACCGTGAGCAGGAAAGGGCTTTGGCAAATACTAGAGCGCATCGGATGTCCCCCAAAGTTCCTCAACATGATTATACAACTGCACGAAAACCAACAAGGTCGGGTCAGATACAGAAATGAGCTCTCTGAACCCTTCTAGGTATAGTAGCCTAATGGTTAAATGACTGGACAAATATCCAGAGGCCAGGATTATTGATGTGGAGAAGCAAATTCAAAGCTCACCACAGCAGTTGTGGACTAAATTCAAGTCATTAACTTAAAACAATCTGATTTTTTTAGTATTGGAAATGAAGATCAGGAAACTACTGGGTTGTCAAGAAAGGGCATCTGGTTCAGAAATGCACTTCAGGGAAAATAATCTAATGTATTTCCTGGCCTGGCCTGAATGTTATGCCAAATCCATAACAATGCAGATAACTCCAAGTGGTTTAACAGGCCACTCCGTTCAAGGACAACCTGTGATGGATAGTAAATCATGCCCAATTCAACGATGGCCACATCCTGTGAATGAAAAAGAATAACCAAAGTTCCTTGCAATTTTAAATTTTCGGCTCTTGAATTATTGTTGCTGCCTTCTGATTTACCTTCATCAGTATTTTTAATGATTAGTTTAACCATGTCCTCTGATCTTCCTCTCCCCATCAATTATATTAACCATATATCCATAAATCTTCGTCCGCGAAGCCAAGCCAAAGAAAGATATATTCTAGGGTGCTACAAAAATGTATTACCTCACACTTACCTACAGTTGAAGTTCATGCACTGTATTCTGACTACGTATTAATCTTGCCCTATATTTTTCTACATAAAGTAATTCTCCACCTTAACTCGCTATTGTTAACAGTTAATATTATGATTGCTTAACCACAAATTTAATTGGTTCAGTCCTTGCACTCGACAATTTAAACAAAATCTTCTATCTCGTCTCAATATTTCTTGCATTTAATTATATGTCAAGGTCCATTATTTCTCGGTTCCTCTACTATTTATTTTTTTTAAATACTTACTGCTATTCTTCACAATCTGAAATTCCTGCACTAAATGACTTTTTAAACATTTTTTTACTTTAAAAAAAAATTCAGACGTACATCATGGTAACATGCCCTTTCAAACCATGAGCCCTGTGCCACCCAATTATGCTCAATCGATCTACACCTGAGGTACATTTTGAACAGTGGGAGGAAAACAGAGGAAACCCATTTAACCATATAACCAAATAACCACATAACCATATACAGCACAGAACAGGCCATTTTGGCCCTACTAGTCCTTGCCGGAACAAATCCCCACCCTCCTAGTCCCACTGACCAGTGTCTGGTCCAATATAACCACATAACCATATACAGCACAGAACAGGCCAATTTGGCCCTACTAGTCCATGCCGGAACAAATCCCCACCCTCCTAGTCCCACTGACCAGTGTCTGGTCCAATATAACCATATAACCATATACAGCACAGAACAGGCCATTTTGGCCCTACTAGTCCTTGCCGGAACAAATCCCCACCCTCCTAGTCCCACTGACCAGTGTCTGGTCCAATATAACCACATAACCATATACAGCACAGAACAGGCCAATTTGGCCCTACTAGTCCATGCCGGAACAAATCCCCACCCTCCTAGTCCCACTGACCAGTGTCTGGTCCAATATAACCATATAACCATATACAGCACAGAACAGGCCATTTTGGCCCTACTAGTCCTTGCCGGAACAAATCCCCACCCTCCTAGTCCCACTGATCAGCACCTGATCCAATATAACCATATAACCATATACAGCACAGAACAGGCCAATTTGGCCCTACTAGTCCTTGCCGGACGGAACAAATCCCCACCCTCCTAGTCCCACTGATCAGCACCTGATCCAATATAACCATATAACCATATACAGCACAGAACAGGCCAATTTGGCCCTACTAGTCCATGCCGGAACAAATCCCCACCCTCCTAGTCCCACTGACCAGTGTCTGGTCCAATATAACCATATAACCATATACAGCACAGAACAGGCCATTTTGGCCCTACTAGTCCTTGCCGGAACAAATCCCCACCCTCCTAGTCCCACTGATCAGCACCTGATCCAATATAACCATATAACCATATACAGCACAGAACAGGCCATTTTGGCCCTACTAGTCCTTGCCGGACGGAACAAATCCCCACCCTCCTAGTCCCACTGATCAGCACCTGATCCAATATAACCATATAACCATATACAGCACAGAACAGGCCAATTTGGCCCTACTAGTCCTTGCCGGACGGAACAAATCCCCACCCTCCTAGTCCCACTGATCAGCACCTGATCCAATATAACCATATAACCATATACAGCACAGAACAGGCCAATTTGGCCCTACTAGTCCATGCCGGAACAAATCCCCACCCTCCTAGTCCCACTGACCAGTGTCTGGTCCAATATAACCATATAACCATATACAGCACAGAACAGGCCATTTTGGCCCTACTAGTCTTTGCCGGAACAAATCCCCACCCTCCTAGTCCCACTGATCAGCACCTGATCCAATATAACCATATAACCATATACAGCACAGAACAGGCCATTTTGGCCCTACTAGTCCTTGCCGGAACAAATCCCCACCCTCCTAGTCTCACTGACCAGCGCCTGGTCCAATATAACCATATAACCATATACAGCACAGAACAGGCCAATTTGGCCCTACTAGTCCATGCCAGAACAAATCCCCACCCTCCTAGTCCCACTGATCAGCACCTGATCCAATATAACCATATAACCATATACAGCACAGAACAGGCCAATTTGGCCCTACTAGTCCTTGCCGGAACAAATCCCCACCCTCCTAGTCCCACTGATCAGCACCTGATCCAATATAACCATATAACCATATACAGCATAGAACAGGCCATTTTGGCCCTACTAGTCCTTGCCGGAACAAATCCCCACCCTCCTAGTCCCACTGATCAGCACCTGATCCAATATAACCATATAACCATATACAGCACAGAACAGGCCAATTTGGCCCTTCTAGTCAATGCCGGAACAAATCCCCACCCTCCTAGTCCCACTGACCAGCACCTGGTCCAATATAACCATATAACCATATACAGCACAGAACAGGCCACTTAGACTCGGGAAGGATGTACAGACAGAGCCAGATTCAAACCCCAGTCGCTGGCACTGTAACAGCACTTTGCTAACCACTATGTTAACCATGCCACCCTTGTAACCAACTCAATACCATCTGATCTGAGTTCGTCTTCAGGACTGAGTCTAACATCTACCTGCATGCTGTCTCCTCGTTGTTTCTCACTGGTTATTCTGCTGAACCATAGAGCTCCACAGTCCACACAGAAATAGGTTTATTGGCCCATCTAGTCTGTGCCAAATTATCATTCATTCAATGTGTGCTTGCTAAACCCCAAGGGGAGATGAAACCAGGGATCCTTTTCTGCAAAGGGTTATGAAGCTCCAGACAAAGCAGCCTGAAAGCAAATTCATCTTCGAAAGGATTGGTGCACAGTGAATACCAGGAGAAGAGAAGATGCAGTCTGTTTGCGTCGGTGGCCACGATGCCGGCTGAGTTTTGAAGGAAGGCCTCGAAACGGCGTAGCCGGAGTTCGAAGCTGTCTGAAGCATCGGACGACTATGGATCGATCTCCAGCTTGTCAGGTTTCAGAATTTGGTCCGTTATTAGTGATAAAAACAAAAATATTGTGAATAAAATTTATGCACAGTAGTTAACTCAAGAGGGTGAGACGGAGTCACTGATCTACGGGCACAATGGACAAGGACCTCATCCTGTGCTGTGACCCGGGCTTTCTGGGGGAAGGGTCAGGGCATTAGAGGCTTTATACAAGGTCAGAAGAGGAAGGGGCAGTCACAGGACGGGGCAGAGCCAGGTCATCAGAAATACAACAGTTCAGCAGTTCACCACAAGGGTACTAGAATATTAAAAAGGCATTGGCAGGGAAATGGGAAATTAATTGTACATGAGGAACATTGGGACTAATTGGATTGTTCTTTCACATGTTTGCCAACTCATTTGTATACGGCAAAGTCTGTCAATAACAATGAGATTAATAAAAGGATAATGCTTTATTTATGTTGATTTTGGGCCAAATAGCCATGTCAGCAGATTGAGCTGCCTGAATGACCATTGTCCAATAACACTCACATCTACTGCGATAAATTCTTTGAGAGGTTGGTCATGGCCAGAATTAACATGTACCAAAGTAAAGATCTGGTCCCACGTCAATTCACCTTCCTCACTTACTCCACATCAGATGCAATATCACTGGCTCTCCATTCAGCTCTGGATCTCTTAGACAACACGTACATCAGGGCTGCTTTCCATTGACTACAACTCAGCCTTCAACACCATCATTCCCTCAGTACTGGTCAACAATCTCCAAAACTTTGGCCTCTGCAGCTGGATCCTTGACCTCCTCATCAGAAGACCACATCTCCTCCTCTCTGACGATCAACATTGGTGCACCTTAAGAATGCGTGCTTTTCCCACTGCTCTACTCACTCTACACCCATGACTGCAGCTAAGCACAATTCAAATGGCACCTGCAAATTTGCCGATGACATCATGGTCATCAGCAGAATTGCAGAGGGCAACGAGGAGGGTAAATCAGCTAGTTGAGTGGTGTTACAATTACAAACTCGCACTCAACATGAGCAAAACCAAGGAGCTGATTGTAGAAGGGGAAATAGGATGAAAAAGGTCCTGTCCTTGGTGAGGGGTCAGCAGAGGAGAGGGTCAAGAACTTCATATTCCTATGTGTCAATATCTCTAAAGATCTGTCCTGGGACCTCTATGTTGATGTAATCCTGAAGAAGGCTCGCCAGCAGCTATACCTTGTGAGGCATTTGAGAAGATTTGTTATGTCACAAACTCATCTTGAAAATTTCTACAGGTGTCCAATGTAGTGGACAAGAAAAAAAATTCCAGAGAGTTGTCAACTCAGCCAGCGACATCACGGGCATCAGTCTTCATTTCCATCGAGGACATCTACAAGAGGGGTGCCTTAAAAAAAGCAGCCTCCATTCTCAAGGACTCTCATCACTCAGGCCATGCCCTCTTCACACTGCTACCATCGGGAAAAAGGTACAGGAGCCTGAAGCTGAACACCCAATGACACAAGGGCAGCTTCTCCCCCTTTGCCATCAGGTTCCTGAATAGACAATGAACCACCGATACTATCAAGCATTCTTTTTTTTTTGCCCTACTTATTTATTTTGAAATGCAATTTATAGCAATATTTAAACCTATAATCTTGCTTTTGTGACATGTTCACAAAAATAAATTGCAATTCTGATCTATTTTATTGGGTTATTTACCGTGCACTATTTCTAAAAAGTGCCATTTAATTGTCCCTTTGGGGCGAGCTGGGGGTGAGGGGTGGGTTGTCAACTAAAAGTCTGCGCCTCATAAAGAGTAGCATTATCTGCCTCACAGCATATTATTTGCTCAGGGCCCTTGAATCCATGACCTATAATTGGCACTAAAGGTCCATACAGCTCAATGTAACAGTGGAAGCTGCCTACTTCTAATATAACAAGTGAAAGCTTTGAGAGGTGTCAATGGTGTGTGCTTCAGTGAATGAGAATTCAAGGTTTGAGTGGCCATGAATATTTCATCTGTTGTCTATAGCCACTAGATGGCAGTAAGAGGGAGAGACAAGTGGAGGGAGAGGAGGTGAGAGAGAGAAGTCACCAACTGAAAAGAACCATCTTGCTCTCTCAGTCTACAGGACCAATATCAAACATGAGTCATGATGGACTCCCAACTTTGAGTTCTATTAATCCCCAAAACGAACCTAGAGCAAATTCAACTCAACCTCCCCCCCCCCCCCCCAGTCCATTTACAAAACCCATGAGTATTTATTACAACGCTCCACATGCTTGTACAATGTTGTAATGCACAGAAACCAATAGGGCTGGAGTTTGCAAAGTTGGATACTGTTCTATCTTCTGTTCCATCCGTATCAGCTTCCTGCATATTCTTCCTGTTTAAATCTTGATGTGTCTTTTTATTTTACAGAAATATGTCAGTCTTTGATGGGGAATTGGGGATTAGGAGGAAAATGGAAAGGAAGGAACTGCAGCCCGTGAAAATTGAAAGATTTAAATCCTCACTTTGTTTTCTCCACCTCCACCCTTCATTCACTAACATCCTGAATATGCTGGCTCTTTTTCTGAAGCGAAATGCGCTCATGTCCTTGTATCAATACCAACTCGTAGATTTATGGTCAACCTGCTCATGTCTGGAAAAATCACCAAATCTAGAGGCATTACCAGATTCAAGCTGACCATGATAAAAATCCACAGGATGGGGTGGGTGGGAGGAAGGAAGAGACAAGGACATTATAATTACTCATTGTTATGGGCTTTTACAAAAAAATAAATCATTCCCAGAACCCCAGTACGATTATCAAGTCAGGTAGATGGAGTTGTGATGCTCGTGCAGTCGTATAAACTACAAACTTCCTCATCTAGGCTGTTTCCCCTGGGAATTTGCACATTTATTGGACGGAAATAAAGTCCAGTTAAACGTGTTTCCTGAGTTGTAAAGTTCCTTGATGATCTAATAGTAGCTGCCTCTGCCCCATGGAGTCAGCAACCTGATAACATTGCTCCTATATATTTTTTTTTAAATTTTGAAGTAAATGAGCGATTATTCAGCATTCTTGATACACAGGCCACAAGAGTGCGTGGGGACCAGACAAACAAGCTGCAGTGTCCTGGCGCGCTTTTTTCTATAGGTTTCACTGTTCTTTTGTTCTTAAATGAGAACTTCAAGAGCATTTGATTTTTTTTGTTCTTAAATGGGAACTTCAAGGGCATTTGATTTCCTGCCATTAATTGGGTTCAGCATGACATCATCCTAACCCCAGAAAGACTGGCCGCAGGCTGATGCTCAGTGCAGTGCTGAGTTGTCAGCCCTTCCAGCTTTTGGATAGGGAAAACAACATAAAAGATAGAAGAGCAGTCGAGCGCTCCTGGGTGTGTCTCCTGAACAATGTTTATACTTCCTACCACATCACTAGAACAAGGTGGTCTGATCATGTTTTCATTGCTGTTTATGGGATATTTCTGAAAACTGGATGCTGCATCTCCAGTCGTGGAGATGTGATTGCACTTTGCAAAGAACATCATTGATTTAAAAGCAGTTTGGGAGTTTGAGATTGTTAAAAGATGTCTTGGATGCAAGATGGTAGCTCTGGAAATACAGCACTCCTCTGATACAGTATGTAAGTCCAAAATGTGTGCTCTGCAGTGGGGCCTGAGCCCACAGCCTTCTCATTCTGAAGCTTCTCTGCTGAACAAATGAATCAATGGGCATCTTTGAAGAGAATCTGAAGAGCAACATCCATGCTACATCAAGCAAGGTTATATAGACCAGTGGTTCTCAACCATTTTCTTTCCACTCACAGACCACTTTAAGTAATCCCTCTGTCATCGGTGCTCTGTGATTAGTAAGGGATGGCTTAAGGTGGGATGTGAGTGGAAAGGGAAGGTTGAGAACCACTGCTCTTGACCCAATTGTTACTGAAATATTTTGCTTGAGAAAAAAATGTCATTGGCCCATTTCCTTTGGAGTGATGAAACCGTGCACATAATGAGTCAATGAGGGACGATTAAAACCTTTCTTTCTTTGGTTACCTTTCTCTCTTTTGTAATCATATCTTATCTTGAGGACAGTTTTTTGCACTACTTAATTCTGCCTGGTCTGCAGAAAAAAGAATTTCAGGGTTGTATGTGTTGCCATATATGTATTCAAACAATTAATCTGAACTCAGAAGTCAGCATTCACTAGCAATGATTTCATTGTTCCTCTGACACCAATACCACAGCATCATCTGATCAACTCCTGCCCCCTTACTCCTTTAAAACCTGGAACCACCTCTCCTCTAGGTCCTTGGTCTGTAACAGTGGTTCTCAACCGTTTTCTTTCCACCCACAGACCACCTTAAGCCATCCCTGAGTAATCACAGAGCACCGATGGCAGAGGATTACTTAAAGTAATCTGCCTTAGAGCTGTTGCTGCAGTAGGAGAATTTGAATGGATCCATGTCATCACTCAGACAGCAGCTGAAAGGCTTCAACACCAGCCTCTCAAAACACTATTACTGTGGATATGAGGACCACTAGCCAGTAGTCATTCAGGCAGGTAAGCACACTCTTCTTGGACATGCATACGATTGAGGCCTATTTGAAACAGGTGGATATCACTCTCTGCTGGAGTGAGATGTTGAAGATAACTGTGAATACATTGGCAACTTAGTCAGCACAGGTTTTCAGTACACGACCAGTGACTCTGTACTGACCAGATGCTTTCCTTGGATTCACTCTCCTGAAGGCAGGCTGCACATCATCCTTGGATAGGATTATCAGGCGACATGGGGAGGTCCAGTGGTTCATCCTTGTTCTGGTGGTCAAATTGGATGTAGAAGACATTGAGTTCATCTGGGAATGAAGCTTTGCTGTCTTCTACTGCTCCAAATTTGGTTTTGTAGCAGGTTATGTCATTTTGGCCCTGCCACCACTGTCCAAGATCCTTCATTGTTTCTGTTCTCATCTGGAACCTCCACTTTACCCAGGAGATGGCTTTTCGTAGGTCGTACCTGCTCCTTGTGTAGTTTCTGTATCTCTGGACTTAAATGTCTGTGATCTGGTTCTCAGCAGGCTCCAGATTTCATTATTCATTCAGGGCTTCCGGTTCAGGAAAACACTAAACGATTTGGTGGGGACACACATGTGGCCACAGCTGTTTTGATAAAGTCTGTAATGACCCTGGTGTAATCATTCAGATCCTCAGTCAAGTTCTTGAACACCATGCAACCCATTGACTCGAGGCGGTCCTATAACCATTCTTCCGTTTCCCATGACCACCTTCTGGATGTCCTGATCTCTGACGCCTCTCTTTTTAGGCTTTGAATGAAGGTGGAAGAAACACAGGCAGGTGATCCGACTTGCCAAAATGTGGTTCAGCACATTAAGGTTGAAGGGAGATAGGACCTTAGCATGCTTGCTGTACAATGCACCTCTATGGGGCAGATGGCTTTGTATTTAGAAGCTGTTTGCCCATGCTAGCTAATACACACAGTGTATTAGTTACAACACGTTCCAACAGCTCTTTCCTAAACTGGCTCATCTGAGGAATGTTAAGAATGCTTGAATGTTTTGGAAATAACTTTCCCACTTACTGGTCACGGCAGGAGATGCTTGTGGATAAGTTCATCCACTGTGAAGATCAAGGATGGAACGCTGTTGAATGAGATGCTGGTGATTGAAGCAGAGGCCATGCCAGGATTCATGAATCACTTAAATGGGACCTTGGGGATGAAGGGGCTAAATGAATGAGGCTCAGGGTAGACGTCTAATTAACTTACACGAACAGCAAATTGTCTCCAACGATGTGCTTTCATGTTGTATTTTCTATGTAATTCAATATAACAATGCCTTAAGGCACCATGCAGATGATTTGATGAGGAGTTTTCAATCCTCTCAATATTTGAAAAGGAGCAATAAATATTAATTGTGTTGAATGAGTGCAAAGTCAAGCTTTTGAGTGACCCCTGGACAACTTTGTCCCATGCGCTTGAATACAGAATAATATTACAGTCAGGGAAGTGTTTCCATTGAAAATTACGGTTGAAAAGTTTTAAAAAAGGTACACTTTGGGAAGACAGAAGAATTGAGAAAAAGGCTAAAAATTATAGAAATACTGAAAGCAATCCATGGCTTTTGGCTGCTAAGGCAAAATGAGATGAGGTTAAGAGAACTGATTTCAGCATTGCCGAAGGTAGTGGGAGGAGAATGAAACTGCAGACACTGTACTTGAAGTCAAGAGGGTCTAGAGAGGGGAGGCTGGAGAAGCAGAAACCTTTGACCCTGATGGACAATTGATGTCAGATGCAGGATAACCTCTGGCCCTGAAAGATTACATCATCGGGACTGAAGCATTGTAATGTTGACATCACTATTTGCTTTTATAAGGTCTATCGTCAGTTCCTGAAAGAAAATTATCGTGGGAGGTGGTGGGGGCAGGGGCTGGGGGGGGAGGGGGCGGGGGACAACAAATGATGAGAGCAATGAAAATGGATGACATTTATCTGCGAGAATCGGAAAACTGTGGTGTCTTAGAAGGAAAAATAATCCATTTTATTTTATTTTAGAGACACTGCATGGTAACAGGCCCTTCTGGCCCACAAGGCTGTCCCACCCAAATACAGCCATGTTACCCATTAACCAACTCACCTCACTTGTCTTTGGAAGGTGGGAGGAAACCGGAGCACCCAGAGGAAATCCACGCAGACACGGGGAGAACGTATAAACTCCTTAAGCCAGCAGCAGATTTGAACCTGGGTCGCTGGGGTTGTACCAACATCGTACTAACCGTGCAGCCCATTTGTATTAAAACTTCTTTCATTTCATGGAAAGATATGAAATGATAACTTGTGCTTGGTGTTCAGTAACTTGTTTAGAGCACCACATGGCCCAGGGACATTCCATAGACAACAAAGGAGGGAAGTGATTAGAACATCTGGAAAAATCCTTTGCCTGCAATTTGTTCTTTGAGGATTTTAATAATTTGATTCTGGGGTTAATATTTCAACTACAAAAGAGGAATAAAAACAAATTAGTGCTTTTAATGGGGAAAACATCCTCAGGCACCACTTCTTCTTGAGCAGCCCTGAGGGGTCAAGGATGACTTGCTTTCTCATCAGATCTGTGTGCTTTCAGGGGCTGCTGAGGCCTTTGTAGACCCCACGGATTCTGCCATTGGAGCTGTAAGAGAGGTCAGAGGGGTGGGCAGTGACACACTTCCTCCGCAACTTACCCTGGACTCTTCTTGCTTGCTTTCAGGAGGATGCAATTACAGAGTGTCAAATAGAGAATTATTGGACACCAGCAACTTGGTGGCACGCACCCCGTTGTTTCTCCTACTTGTGCAGCTCATATTTTAAATCGGAGCAGTAATCCCTGCCCTCCCATGGGTATAGACTATTGATACCAGGCACCTTAAAGGCTGCACCAGCAAATAGTGACCCAGCAAAATCCTTCAAAACCACTAGTACTGTGGTTCCCAACCTTTTTCTTTCCACTCACATCCCACTCTAAGTGATCTCTCTGCCATTGGGGCTCTGTGATAAGTAAGGGATGGCTTAAGGTGGTCTGTGAGTGGAAACAGAAAGGTTGGGAACCACAGTACTAGTGGTTTTGAAGGATTTTGCTGGGTCACTATTTGCTGGTGCAGGCTTTAAGGTGCCTGGTATCAATAGTCTATACCCATGGGAGGGCAGGGATTACTGCCCTGATTTAGAATATGAGCTTGTTTTGGTTTGAGCTTCCAAACATCAAACACTCTTCTCCTCAGACACCAAACACTGTTCTTGTGCATTCGTTGATTTTTGCCTTCATTAAGAGATGACTATCAGAGATGGGGGAGGGGTTCTAATTTTCCAGAGGCTTGCCATGGAACGTTATTAATTGGGGGGGGGGGGGCAATCTTGAGCATTGGGAGCAGGCTGATAAAGAGAATAGAGAACGTTTGCACCCAGGATTTGGTTCCTGTTAATTTTATAATAGGATAAGGCCAGGAGTGTATTTGGATAATAAACTCAGGTACGCATGTTGCAGCATCAAATGGGCTGAGACTAGGATGTTGTTGCAGAGGTGAAAAGAGGAAGGCTTAGTCATGCCATGGTATGTAGACCAAACCTAGGTCAATTATGTCACCACGTTTGCAGACTTCCTGGTTCAGACTGAAACAATCTGTCTGAATGTTGCCGGTTGAGAATTGAGGTTTGAGCATCAGCCAGCGTCCTCTGAATTCTCCTGCTCTTCTCCAAAACACCATCATGTGATCTTTAATGTTCACCCGACAGGACGAGTTCTGCAATAGGTAGTCTCAGCGTAGATTCTGTGCTGAAGACTCTGAGCAGTTCTCCACTCCCCCTAAAAACCATGGTTGAGAATGCTATCGGCGAGAACATGCTGACATTCTTATGCACAGGAACATCAGCACTGAAGCATGCAGTGCAAATGACCCTATATTGGTACAACATAATGTGTTTATTGTATAGTATTAGTGGTGCATAAGACAAGCCTTCCTGTTCAAGAAATTTGTATGGGGGGGGGGGGGGTTCTGGTTTTGATTAGAAGCTCATTGTTTTTCAATGGTTATGTCATTGGTGATTAATCACAGGGACCCTGTCAATCAACCAGACTCAGGAAAATAAAACAATGCTGAGTTCCTTTTGTCACTGCAGCAACAGGAGTCACACAGATCCTTCCCAGGGTCCCCTGATGTAGTCGCTCTGCCTATATTTGGACAGAAATCAATTTCTTGGGGAAGCTCAAGCTGTTTCAGTGAGACAGAAACCATTAATCCGCCAAACCAAACAACTGTGAAATGCCTCTCCCTCTCCAGTCTCTTGCTCTCTGCAGATGTGCTAGGACATTGTTGCATGTGCCTTTTGCAAACCAGCCAAGGACCATGGCCAGAATAGGCAACATGGTGACAGTTCAGTCCACGTCTTGCTCCAGACCTTGGCATGAGCACTCCGACAAAATGAACAGATGAATGATAAGGATGGGAACTCACTTATCTTCCCCTATTTTTGGTTGTACCGAGCAAATGTCCAACCAGCTATTTTCTCTGATATCTCCAATCCATTTTCAGGACATTTATCAGACAAATTACAACTAACCATGCAACAGAGAGGGTTTAACATGCATATTTACCTTTGCAAATATGTTGCCCCATTTAGTCTGATCATAATTCAACTCAATTCACATGTATTTGCTCCAAATTTTGATTAAGTAGTCTTGGAACAAAATATTTTCTTTGTCACCTGCTCCCTCCACTGTTACCATACCTGCTCCCTCCACTGTTAACATCCCTCCTCCCTCCACTGTTACCATGCCTGCTCCCTCCAATGTTACCATCCCTGCTCCCTCCAGTTACCATACCTACTCCTCCACTGTTATCATACCTAATCCCTCCACTGTTACCATCCCTCCTCCGTCCACTGTTACCATCCCTCCTCAGTCCACTGTTACCATACCTGCTCCGTCCACTGTTACTATGCCTGCTCCGTCCACTGTTACCATCCCTCCTCCCTCCACTGTTACCATACCTGCTCCCTCCACTGTTACCATCCCTCCTCCCTCCACTGTTACCATACCTGCTCCCTCCACTGTTACCATGCCTGCTCCCTCTACTGTTACCATACCTGCTCCCTCCCCCACTATCTCAGCACCCATTTACTTTTGGAGGGGCAGGGTTTCCATGATCTGGGTGGCAATCACACATCATCGCCATAAAGTCCATTAGTGCAGGGGAGACATTTATCAATCATGTGTCGTCATGCCCAAAACCATTTTTTAATCAGACTGTTCCCATTAAGAAATGCAAGTACCCCTCAGACTCCTGGGAATCCCAAGGCTGTTAGTACTCAGAATGGTGAAGTTACATCCATGACAGCTTTGACAGTTTTGTAGCTACCAGCAAACAAAGGTCCTGCACAAAAAGTAATAGGGGCATAAACGACCTCCCACCAAGCATCCCCTGCCTCTTCTGTGGCAGAGTGAAGTCAGTCCTACATTGGACACACCGGCACCAACATGGTCCCACAGAAGCAAGTCATCCGGGGTCTCAAGGGACCACCTAGGCAGAAGCAGCAGCTATGTTTGAAATATCGTGAAATTAGCCAAAATGGAAACTTTAAATGTTTCAAAGTAAATAATAACCAATGTTTTCTAAAATAACCAGCTGCTCATGGTAAAGCTTAACTGAGGAAATCAGTGTTTATGTTCCTTGTGAAGCCCATTGCTTCTGGGCGAGAGGGCTTCTAATTCCACGTTTAATGTTCGTGGAACGCTACACCACCTTGTGGACAGTTTAATATTTGACTGGTCCTTTTCTCCTCTTGGGACAGGTGGGGTGAAGGAAACTTCTGCCGTTTGATCACTTTGTGCTCCAGCCTGATGAGGAAGATGATCAGACGTGTAGTGAAACAGCCGCGAAATTCTGCACCATGTCGAAACGAAAAGCGATATTCTTATACACTCTTGGTTCTTGATCCTCCCAAACTGGGAGGTGGGAGAGGGTGTGCTGAAGGAGGAGATTTTTGAAAAAGAGCTGCCTTAACTTTAATTAAGTCTGGTAGTGTGAAGATTATTCCATGCTTTAATTGTATGGGGGAAAGAATGAATCCATCTATCTTGGAAGAAAGTAATTAGGTCTGGGAGTGTGAAGATTATTTCATGCTTTAATTGTACTGGGGAAGAATGAATTCATCTATCTTGGAAGAAGGCAATTAGGTCTGGGAATGTGAAGATTATTCCATGCTTTAATTGTATGGGGGAAAGAATGAATCCATCTATCTTGGAAGAAAGCAATTAGGTCTGGGAGTGTGAAGATTATTTCATGCTTTAATTGTACTGGGGAAGAATGAATCCATCTATCTTGGAAGAAGGCAATTAGGTCTGGGAGTGTGAAGATTATTCCGTGCTTTAATTGTACTGGGGAAGAATGAATCCATCTATCTTGGAAGAAGGCAATTAGGTCTGGGAGTGTGAAGATTATTCCATGCTTTAATTGTATGGGGGAAAGAATGAATCCATCTATCTTGGAAGAAAGCAATTAGGTCTGGGAGTGTGAAGATTATTCCATGCTTTAATTGTACAGGGGAAGAATGAATCCATGTATCTTGGAAGAAGGCACTACAAATTGGATCGAGTGCTCTTGTCTGCTCCTAGCAGGCTTGGGTTCACTGAAGAATTGGCAGTTTAGCCTTTTGTAAATACACTCTTAAGTACAGTGGTTCTCAACCTTTTCCACTCACCTCCCACTTTACTAACCCACAGAGCACCTATGGGATAGGATGGGTAGTAAGGGATTACTTAAGGTGGGAGGTGAGTGGCAAGGTTGAGAACCCGCATCTGCCAATGGAGTGGGAGTAATGTGAAGGGTTAAATCAATGCAATTCTCGCTGATAACTTTTCAGATTCCAGAGATGATCTGATACTTCATGAGAGCACAGGTAACACGACTGTGGTGTGAGATGGAGCGAACTGAGGCAGATTCTACCAAGACTTGAATCCACAAAACTTGGGTGAAAAATTAATGTCCAAAACACCAACTGGCTCTTTGACTGTGCGGGGCTTAACAACACCAGCAACAGGGCTGACTGGTCTCCTATCTGGGTGCGAGTTCGTTCCAGGAGTGTAGTAGTAACCCACGCAAACCACTTACCACGTCTTTTCCTACCTGGGGCTTTTTTGGGGGGTTTTGGTTTCGTCAACACATTATGATGATGCCACTTTATCGCTTTCGGATTTTTAATTTTGTGCCACATCACTTGCCCCTGGCACAAAATAAAAAGCTGGATTTGGAGGGGAGGGGATGTCTGCTCTGATATAAAAATCACCGCCTCGATATATTAACCATGCCTGATCTGGGTTTATTTTCCCTCGAATTCTATTCGTACTTTGGATTCCCGGAATTCTGACCCGACACTGACTGGAAGCAGGAGTCATTTGCAACACCATTGCTGGTGAACTGCTAGTCTCAGTACGTACTGGTCCGGGATTGGCAGTGTGCTTGAGAATCTCTGAGCCAGGGGTGTGGGAAGACGGAGAAGAAGAGGGGTTGTGAGGTGGGGGGGAAACGCCTGCAGGTCACGGAGGGGCCTCGGATGGTATGATCGCGGTCGAAAGTCCCTGTGCATGGAGTGCATCTTTCTTGGTCCACTGCACTGGTGGGTCGGATCCCCGCCTCAATGCAAAGCCAGTGGCGGGGGGGGGGACACACTCAATGCAAAGCAAGTGGCGGGGGGGGGGGGGACACACACACTCAATGCAAAGCAAGTGGCGGGGGGGACGACTCAATGCAAAGCAAGTGGCGGGGGGGGTCTCAATGCAAAGCAAGTGGCGGGGGGGGGTCTCAATGCAAAGCAAGTGGCGGGGGTGTGGGGGGAAGGAATGAACTACAGATGCACAGACTTACTGGAAAAGCAACCCGAGACCAATGATTGACAGGGCCGGTGACGAAGTGGAGAGACTGGGCGATTGGCCCGGGATTCTGCAGAGGGCGGGGATAGGCTAATGAGGCGTCTGCTGAAGGGTTCGCACGCGACCGGGTCCTGGGTTGTTGCAACAGTGTTCGCCAGAGGATACATTGATGACAGGGTCTGTCTGGACAATGAGGGCGCGGGCATAACCGGGCAAAGATGTGTCTCTGACCCTCCGCAGTCCACACTGTTCCCTTCTCCCGCTCCGCACTCTCCCGCTGCTCAGCCTGCTCTTCGCCCCACTCCGCCCCGAGGATCTCTGCCTTCCCCGCATGGATCCAGCCTCTCCCTGTCTGGCTGCCGCCAGCGGCGGCCGGGATCCCCAGTGGGCGGCGGGCGGCCGCTGTTCGGCGCAGACGGTCGAGTTGAAGCGACAGGCGGTGAAGCGCCACCATCACAAACACAACCTGAAGCACCGCTACGAGTTCCGCGAAACCCTGGGCAAAGGCACTTACGGCAAAGTGAAGAAGGCAGTTGACAGATCCGGCCGAGTGGTGAGTGAGACTTGCTCCAGTTAAAAAACAGCCGCTGTTGGCTTTTCCAGTTGTGGGCACAAAGGTTGGGGGGGGGGGGAGAGGAGTGGAGGGAAGAGAAGAAAAGGGGCGAGAGGAGGGGAGAGGGGGCGAGAGGAGGGGAGAGGGGGCGAGAGGAGGGGAGAGGGGGCGAGAGGAGGGGAGAGGGGGCGAGAGGAGGGGAGAGGGGGCGAGAGGAGGGGAGAGGGGGCGAGAGGAGGGGAGAGGGGGCGAGAGGAGGGGAGAGGGGGCGAGAGGAGGGGAGAGGGGGCGAGAGGAGGGGAGAGGGGGCGAGAGGAGGGGAGAGGGGGCGAGAGGAGGGGAGAGGGGGCGAGAGGAGGGGAGAGGGGGCGAGAGGAGGGGAGAGGGGGCGAGAGGAGGGGAGAGGGGGCGAGAGGAGGGGAGAGGGGGCGAGAGGAGGGGAGAGGGGGCGAGAGGAGGGGAGAGGGGGCGAGAGGAGGGGAGAGGGGGCGAGAGGAGGGGAGAGGGGGCGAGAGGAGGGGAGAGGGGGCGAGAGGAGGGGAGAGGGGGCGAGAGGAGGGGGGAGAGGAGGGGGGCGAGGGGGGGAGAGGAGGGGGGGAGAGGAGGGGGGGGAGAGGAGGGGGGGAGAGGAGGGGGGCGAGGAGGGGGGCGAGGAGGGGGGCGAGGAGGGGGGCGAGGAGGGGGGGAGAGGAGGGGGGGAGAGGAGGGGGGGAGAGGAGGGGGGGAGAGGAGGGGGGGAGAGGAGGGGGGGCGAGGAGGGGGGGCGAGGAGGGGGGGCGAGGAGGGGGGGCGAGGAGGGGGGGCGAGGAGGGGGGGCGAGGAGGGGGGGGAGAGGAGGGGGGGCGAGGAGGGGGGGCGAGGAGGGGGGGCGAGGAGGGGGGGCGAGGAGGGGGGGCGAGGAGGGGGGCGAGGAGGGGGGCGAGGAGGGGGGGGAGGAGGGGGGGGAGGAGGGGGGGGAGGAGGGGGGGCGAGGAGGGGGGGCGAGGAGGGGGGGCGAGGGGGGGGAGGAGGGGGGGGAGAGGAGGGGGGAGGTCGGGTAAGGGGAAAGAGGGGGGTGGGAGAGAGGGGAGATGCTGACGGCGTCCCTCAGGTGCGTGTTAGGCAACTTCGGTGAAATTGACGAGCTCTTAATTTCCCTGGCGTGGAGCGCGTCTCAATGTAACGACTCGCATAATTTCCAGCCAGATTCTGCAGATCGAGGCCCTCTCCATCCGGCGAATCCAGCTCGCAATCCAAGGGCCTTTCTGACAGATCTGGAGGGGTAGATGTTATTTGGCTGAGACCAGAATTTCGAGGCCAAGATGCTGGTTTTCAACCATTGCCCACATTGAATTTCTCCTTTGTAAAAGGTGGTGTGTTTTTATTTGCATGAAAACATTACAAATAATTTGCAGAGAATGTTCTGCCTCATCGGACATGCATTACTTAATATATATTCTATATTACGTTCTGTATGTATGATACTGTAGGGTTTAGTATTATGTAATCTATATAATGGACTATATTCTTTGGATATTTTTCTTCTTTAGGGTTACATGGGAAAAACATAGTAATCCAGCACTACGAATTGCTTAAAGCTGTCCACTTAATATTTAATATGGGTCAGAAGGTTGGCAGGTTGAGCTGGAGCGAACAATCTGCTTGAACGCGTTCTGTTTAAATGATCTCCATGCGTTATGTTTTAGTGTGTAGGATACCCGTGCCATTGGTGCCTACCGACATCAGGCAAACGTTGTCTGTAGGTGGTTCCCTGGACGCTTTCCCCGAGAAAGCCAACCCACTGATCCGGAGCTCTTGAAGCCGAACCGGTGGGTTACCCAAGGGATCAGGTGTGGATTTTGTTTCCAGGGGATTGGAAACTGCCTTGCTTGGCTGTTGTTGCCCTCTGCAGCCCGGGTTCCTTTCCACGTATTAGTAAAAATGTAATGCCAAAAGGTTTTCCTTTTGTAAATAATTTGTTGTGAATAAAGTCTATTATTGGTAGCAAAGTAACTTTAAAAAAAAGGCTCCCTGGTGGATTCTAGTGATGTACACGAAAATGTTACAACTGATTTTGGGGGTGTTCAGGCTAAATTTGATTGAGTTATGGTGTTGAGTAACTATGCTCAAGAATAGATTTGAAGGGCAGAGTGGTCTCATGTTCTCATGACCCTCTTTGGGGGTTGTAATTTTTTCATGTTTTTTTCTATTGGTTTTCTTTATGACATCTACCACCCATAGGATTGGACCAACCAATGTTCTGTAATTGAAACTTTCAAGTTGTGGTTGGTCTTGAGAAATCAAATTTTAAAATAGGAGGAACTTAGCAGGTTTTTTAAAAAATTCTCCATGCTTTAGGGTGGAATTCTGTCCTCCAGCATGTTGTTTTTGCTCCAGATATCAACTGTTGTTCCATGTGTCTCTGCAATCAATAGCCACTGGACATTGCATGTGGCTCAGGCATTTGTCAGTCCAGGGTTACTTCAGATATGCCACAAGGATGTTAATGAAACTGAATGTTGGACAGACGGCATAGTGACTGGGTTTTCCGTTAGCATCGCACCAACCTCCTGAAATAAGTCTGAAATTCCAGCCAACTGCTGTTACTGGAACAAAGCTGAGTGTCCACAGCGGTTTTCCTGATTGAGTTTTGATGGGGTAGTTGTCACTTGTTTCTCCCTCGTGGCTCCTGTTGAATCCAGTGGCAAGCTGCACAAATGCACTGAGATCTGGCTTGGGAAATTGGGCAAGGGTACATCAATGGTTGGCACCTGGGGCGTTCACCACCAATGAAGTGGGAACTGATGTTACAGGGCTCTGTTTAAAAGTTGGATTTGCACAGTGCAATGTGAGTTTCCAATCATTCAGGAGGAGACCATGTGGCTCATTATCCATGTATTAGCTAATTGAAGCTATTATTTCTCGGTGGAGGAAAAAAAACAGTCTGGAATGTTGAGATAATGTTCACATTGAAATCGTCATTTCTTTCATATAATTACAGCGTGTTTCCGATTATCCGAAATGCTTGGGACCAGACAAATCTCTGTTAAATTGTTTGGATATTTGAGTAGTTTCTCTAAAGCAGCCCAATAGCTCCAGGAGAATACAGTTGCTGATCCCTGACACCTCCCCACGCAGTCCCCAATCCTGCCCAGGAGTCCGAGGTCTCATCTCACCTATAAGTGGGAGGAGATTGCACAGGGGATTGTCCTTCAGCAGAATTTCAGCAAACCCACTGAAAGGATATTTGACAGAGAGAGCAACTCGGGGAAAGAGTGGGGAGAGAGCAGCAGCGAGACCTGGGAGAGAGAGCGCAGTATTCAATTCAAATTCTGAGAATGCCACAGTGCAATTTATCACAAAGTTGCAGTAACTCATTGGGGGAAAAAAATGACAATTTATAAGTGAATAATCAGTGCTATCCTTTCCTTCGATGTGTAACCTGTGATCAAGTGTAGCCCCACTGAAGCATGGTAGGTAAAAGTTTTCAACTTGTGATATTATGTCTCACCTGAAAAAAAAACTTGGATATTCGGAATCTCGGTTGATTGTTTTTTTGGTTAATCGGAAATGTACCGTAGAAATATTTGGCTGCACTCATCAATCTGTCAATCACTCCAATTGCTGGATTATTTTCGCTCATTCAGGGACAAAATCCTCCTCTCCACATGTCAAACATTCTTCATGCACTCCTGACCATTCCCTTTGTTGCGTGCTTATGAGCCTGTCCTTGGTTACTCGGCTGGTTCTCTGCTGCTTTTCTACCTACTTCCACTTTCATCCTGCCTCTCCCCGACCTCCTGCTGCATCCTGTGTCCACCCCCCAACTTTCCACCATGTCCTGCCTCTCTCATTTCACCCCCCGACCTCCAACACTTTAGCTTAACTTCACTTCATCCCACTGGCAGCCTGGACTGCTTAGGTGATCTGTGTCAGGTGATCGAATTGGGTGAATTATTTGACCTCAATTATTCCATATTCTTTCTAGGGGTCTTCCTAATCTCAAAATAGTTCCTCTTAACACCTATAAATGCCCATTGGTTCTGGGGGCAGCCCAGTGATACGGAGTTCAATGAAGCTTCACCTGTGGCCACCTGCTGATTTTGTGCAAGTGGTCCAGAAACTACGATTAGATGATCCTCCTTGGGTAGTTACTGGAAATTGAGAAAGACTTTACTTTCTTCTGTGTATTTGTTTTAGAACAGTGTGGGATCCACAAATGTTATGGAGCACGCAATGCTTGATATGATAGGTATGAGGGCAACTTGGGACATAGTGTTCCATCCATCATTTGCAAAGGGCTTCTGTTTTCTTCTGACACTTGACCTTGAGGTTCTCTACATCTCAAATTCTGCTTCTCCTTTACCGTGAGTGATCGTGGCTCCGAGATTCCAGCCAGGATGTTTCATTTTATTTTCAAGGAGGCTTTGTGACCATCATTAAATCACTTACTGTGAATGCCTGGTAATCTCCTCCCATGATGGAGCTAATTTCAAGAGCTTTTTTGTCAGCCGTTCTAAAAGAGTGGCCTGCCTAGCAGAGCTGTCTGGTTCCATTTAAGTCCTCTGTGCCAAGAATGTTGGCTGATTTGCTTGTTGCCTCTTGATGGGATTGATCTCTCCTCCAAAGGGCTGCCCCTGTCTCATTAGTCATCAAAATGAATGCATTCAGGAGAATGCAATGACAGGGTGGCAGGTGGGTTATTGTATTGTGCCTCAGTGAACGTGCAACCAATGTTCAGTGAAAGCATTGGAGAAAACATGGCAATGTTGCAGAATTAGGTTGGGACTCAGGACTGTCTGATAGTAATATTTTTAAGTAAACAATCTGGATTCTAAAATGCATGCTATTAATAAAAGCAAAATTTAACACAAAGTCACATCAATAAATGTTTCGGTGGTTGCCTGGTTTTGGAGCAGTAACGTATGTAGATCAAGGAAGCAAGAGTGTTTGGCGTATGGGAGCTGAAGGGACCAGCTGTTAATGTGGAGCAGTTAACAGTGAGAACAAGTATGGAGGCAGACAGGAGTGGTTCAAATAGCTTGAAGGGTAATGAAGGTGATCACAGAGGAGCATGCACATTTTAAAATGTGGGCATTTTTTTAAAAAAGGATCCATTGTAGATCACCAAGCCCAAGGCTGTTGGTTGAGTGAGATTCGATGCGTGACCAGATTTAGTGTGACATCTCAATCGCACACAGTCACTGGCAATTTAAAATGAACACTAATTTCAGTTTATGTTCGCAGAAACATTTTTAGATGTTGCATGTCATTCTTTGAATTCCCAATATCATTGCCTTGTGTTAGAATTGAATCTCTTGCGTGCATAAAGCTGCTGACTGGATTAGCAGGTATGAGCTGTAAGGAGAGGATGGACACATTTTCTCCTCTGCAGCATTGAAGGCTGAGGGGAGATGTTTGTAAAGTTATGAGGGGTGGAGATAGGGTAGGCATTCAGTATCTTTTTCACAGGGTAAAATATTGTCATGCACTCAAAGTTTAATACATGAGGCAAGATTTTTTGTGGTGGAAGAAGATGCAATGAGGGTTTGAGGCTTTTATATAGACGCGTGAATATACGGGATATGTATACAGGGTGAGTGTGTTTCATGTGCAGGCACAAGAGATTTTGTTTAATTTTGGCATCATGTGCTGAAGGGCTCGTTCCTGTGCTGTACTGTTCTGAATATGTTCCAATTGAGATAGGCCAGAGTAGTCTAGTTTCTAATTGTAGCGCTTTGCTTGAATACGCAATAAAATGGACTGCATTAAACAGTGGATTGAGTAGAAATCCCTTTGAGTGTGCTTGGGTTGATAGATGGAAAAAAGATAACAAAATCTAAATAGTTTATTTTAATTATTCCGAGTGTTATTGTCAGTGAGGCCAGCTTTCATTGTCCGTCCTGAGTTACCCTTGAGAGGTGAATTGAGCTGCTGCTTTAAACTGTGTCCCACAGTAGAACATACAGCACAGTACAGGCCCTTTGGTCCTCGATGTTGTGCTGACCCATATATTCCTTAAAAAAAAAAGGTACTAAATAGAACATTACGTTCAGAGATGGAGTTCTAAAAGTTGGCCCCTAGTGACCATGAAGTTTTAGTGCTACAAATCCAAACTGGGATCAGTTGATATTAATTCCAAAGGGTCTGTTGCTTTTCCTCCAAGTACTGAGGGAAATCTCAAGGGGCAATTGTTTTCCACTGCTCCTTGTTTCTAATTAATTACCTTTCAATAAAGATCGTGGAATAAATATCCTTATTGTTAATATTTACATATGCATTATGTGATTACCTTCTGATGGTGACATTTTTTAAATTAGGGTTTAGATAAATGCAGTACCCATCCAGTGTTCAGTAGCTCTTTTGTGTTTGTTGGAGAGACGCTGTCCTTTAGCGCCATGTCAGCTGGTCTGTGTGATCACAAGGGTTCTAACAACAGTGCTCTCATTGAGCCTGTGGTTTTCTGGATGGGAGCCCTGGGTGACATTATTCTAACAGGTGCAGCTGTGTGAACGCCATCCTGTTCATTAAATATGGAGGGGGGTTCACAAAGAGCAGGGAGCAGGTAAACGTGCTGATTGATTCTGCACTCACTCTGTTTTTCGCAACCTGCTTTCTCTTTGGAGAAAGTGCAATTATAGTGTCATATAATTAAGATGCATTTGTATTGCTGAGCACTGACCGAGGAGAAAGGAGAGTTAGTTCATCTTGCTGGTTCTTATTCTTCACCTCCCTGAGCTTCATGTGAAATTACCACAGGCCTCTTTTTTTTTGCCAAGTGTGTTTTGTAAAGGGAAATCCTAGGGGCCAAGCTTTGTTACATTGGACTCCAACATGTTCAAAAAGACCAAGATTATTGAGAATTCTTGCTAAGTTAAGCCTGTGAATTGTAAAAAGAAAGTCAGACTGAGGGAGGCTCATAGCCTATCGTCACCCGATTCGTGATGGTGTACATCTGCCAAATCCTGCGTGGGGCGAGATGGGAATACGAGGAATGCCAGACAAAGAAAGGGACCTGGACCCATCTGCTTTCCACCATCCGGGGAGCTGCATAATTAACCAATAATGATTTGCGGAGTAATTAGAGCAACTGATCTCTATTGAATAGTCCAGGGCAGACCCCAGCCCCAGACAAGAGGCGAGAGAAAAATCCCCAGAGCTTTAGGATACCAGTCTGAGTTTTTGTCCCAAGCTAGCTGCGTTCACCATCTGTCAGGTCTCTGTCTCTTGTACTGTATTTTGTGTAAACCTGCTGATGTGCAGTGATATGATATGAGTTTATTGTCATATACACAAATACTCTGTACAGTGCACCATGGTTCTTACTTGAAACACCAACAATATGAATTAAATTACCATAGTGCCATGAGGTAACAAAGATATAGATAAATTCACAGTTGCAGTTAGGCAAATTTTTTTTTTAAAGTGCAAACAGATCTTTAAACGTCCCAGTATAATTTATGGTTAAAGTAGTTTGAGAAGGTTCAAGAGCCTGTTAGGTATGGGGGGCAAAAAACTGTTCTTGAACTTGGAAGAGCTGAATGAGGTAGATGGCGCCACATTTTGTTTAGTTCTCTCAAAAGTGCGACCAAAAATTGCATTTTTCTGTCACTCCCACACTCCTCTCTGTGGGAGTCTTCCTGATGGACTGACCCATTCAGGGATTTACCATGATAGTCTCAGTACAGCAGGCTCTCTTGTGTCATACTACAGCTTCATATAATATTATAACTGCAGCCGCAACTGAATGGTTAGTGCAGCGGTTAGCATGCCTCTATTCCAGTGCCAGTGTCCCGGGATGGAATCTTAACACTGTCTGTAAGGAGTTCGTACATTCTCCCTGTGTCTGTGTGGGTTTCTTCTGGGTGTTTGGGTTTCCTCACACATTCCAAAGATATTCAGGGTTAGTAGGTTAATTGGCCAAATGAGTACATTTGGTCGGCTCGTGTTACTGAGCTGTACCTCCAAGTTAAAACAAAAAGTTTATCTATTCACCTAAAGCCTCCTTCAAGAATGGATGATGGAAATCTAGGTCTGGTTTTATCACCTCCCACAACACTTTTCTTTTGAGACTAGAAATTAATTTAAAAACTGTGGCTGCTAGAATCCTTATGGAAACAACTTTTGGGACATGGAACCAATGGCAGAAAGCTACAGAAAATGTCCTAATGCAGCATGGATGGGCAAGATAGGTCAGCATCAATGTTGTGGGCTGAAGGGTCTGTTTCTATCACTAAGTAAATGCCAATTAGGAATGATGGGCTGAATGGCCTTCTGTTCCTCAGCAGACTCTCCCATAGCTCCTAATTCAATTGCAAACCATCTGAAAAGTTCATGGCCTTGACCAAGGTAATGGGGAAGCAGTGTCACATTGTTCATTTCTTCTTGGTTTTGCTTTTGCTCTTAATTGGTAATAAATGGAGGGGGCGTTATCTTTCAATCTCGTTCGCAAATAAAAACTGCCAGGAATTGCATTATAAAAGGTTGATGTAGAATGCCCAACTGAATTTTAATATCAGCAAATAAGTTACAAGCAATAAAATGTCTCTCTTGCTGAAATTACTGTTAATCTGTTACTGCGGCGCTCCCTGTGAAGAGAGAGGGTGCATTGAATCGGACAATGAAGAGGTGGGGGTCAGCAACTGTCTCCTCCAACTTGCACTTGCTCCTCCTTGGGTGAGGTGTTCAGCAAGTGCGCCAAGGACCTACCTGAAATTTGTTGAGGTGTCTTTTATCGGTATGTCAGATTCCAGATTTATTGCTAGAGTACGTACATGACATCGCGTACCACCGTGAGATTCCTTTTATCCTGCGGGCGCAGCAGAATTACCACTAATTGGTAGTGCAAAACAAAATCCCCATCCTTCAATGGGTTAATATACCATGGGATGCATTACATCTAGGCTAATCCTATCCCTGTTACTATTGCTCGGGTGTACGTGAAAACACAACACTTAACGCTAGGAAGCCTGAAATGTATTTCGGGGAACCTTTTCCACTCCCAGTCTACCGGAGGGTAGAACTGAGCTCTCCAATCGCTCTCTCCAAGGAGGTTGAAATTGGGAGCACCCTAGCTTGGACGAGTGAGAGGTACTATCATCAGTGGAGCCAAGTCTAAAGGTACACTGTGGCAAAAGTTCAGAGGTAGGTTTGCTATCCCGAAATATCGACCGGTATCTCTTTACACAGACGCCACTGGACTGGCATTTCCGTTTTTGTTTCAGTTTCCAGCATCTGCTGCTTTGTTAGCTCTCCCGTGACTGCAGTTCATCTGGTCAGGCCAAGAGTAATGAGCCTTGTCCTCTACCCTAGTGTCAGTCACGGTTCAACCGTGCAGCTCTTGAGGTACATGCACTATTGAGGCAATTCTGAGCTGACATAGGTACAGCTTCATTAAATCCGACTTTGACCTGCACCATTTAAAACAAGAGCACGATCACTAATTATCCCTCAATCAACTTTGCGGGATCAGGCTATCTGGTCATGAGTGCACTTTCATGAGGGAGTATGATGTTGGAGGTGTTTCATATTCTCCGTATGACAATGGTGACTGCACTCGCCAAAATAAAAATGCTTTGGACAATCCTCAGCTCGAGAAAAGCTCTGTATAATTGTAAAGCTTTAACTCCAGGAGAGTTGCCAACTATTAAATCCATACCGTTGATAATACCATTGCACCTCAGTTTCAGACAATATATGGAAGAAACTTCAACAGCTGATCCAGTTGGGTAATGGGTTCCAATTAAGATGAATTATGGAGCATTTGGCTGATAAGAAGATTGTACCATTTGGTCAATAGAAATGCTAGCAATGGGAGCAGTGGCACTAAGCTAACTAGAAAGCTCTGGCTGTTCTTTGTGAATGATTATTCTTTGTCCATTGAAAGAAGAGTAAATAACTGAGCAACAGATCCAGCGAAGGAAGGCCTTGCTCAGAGAAACACCCCGTGTTCGCTTTAGCTTCTCCTCACTTGAGATTCCTCCAACAGTCTTGTCAAAATAGATAGCCTGTTCATCCTGAAGGACCCAGGCTTGGCCCTGCTCACAAATTCTCAGACATCTTTGAGAAAACAAGGAATGAGGCAGCTACGATTAAGCGATCATTTATAAATGGTAGAAGCACTTGAGAGACTTAGAGTTTGACATGGAGGACAATGGGCCAACCAAAATTTGCTCGTATTCTGACACATACCCCAACTTTGATTCAGCATACAGTGGGTAGACTCCAGATAAAAATTGGATGAGGCCTTCTCCCCTGTGAAACCACCCCCGAGTTGGTTGTTGAAATAATTCAATGTATTTGACTTGGATGGAATTGGCCAACCCTCCTTTTGAGCAAGGAAGAAGTACAAATACAGGGAAATAACAGAGCAAAGATGACAATAGTTTAATGAGTAATTGAATATTATTGATATTTATTTATGGCAGATGTTCAACACTCAAGAAAAATTAAGGGTTCCTCTTAATCCGAAAATAGTGCACTGAGGCATTATTCCACCAGGATTTGGAATGTGGAACATGATGTAGTAGGAAATAAGGGTCAAATAGGCCTTGATCATATTCAATTGTAGAACAGGCTCCTCTGAGATGTGTTGCAGAAGGTCGTTGTGCAAGATCTGTTATCCTAATGTCTGTTGTGTGGGAGTAGCAGTGACTAGAGTCCTGAGGTGGTCACAAAGCAACAGAGCAGCATATATTTAAAAAATAATATGTTCAATGAGTGTTCACATGAGTTAAACACGGTTGCCCTCCTGGCCTGTTGGTTAGGGTCAGGTCAGTTTTTCTGCCAAGGTTTGATTGCTCAGAAGGTCGACGTACATGCAAGGACACAGACCAATCTTGCAGGCAGGTAAATAACCGACTTGGGAGCTTTTATTCCACCTAGTCACTGTTGTCCAATGGAAACTGTTTACTTTTGAAATAATAAAGGCAGCAAATCAACGTCCTCTTGTGTAATGACCCATTTTAAAAGAAAGGAAGGTGGAGCCAGCGATCTTTAACCACCTCGCTCCTGGATCTCTCCTGACTTTTATTTTTCTCTCTCTGCCCTGCTGTGTTTTGATTTGTTGGAAGCTACCTAAATTGGGGGTAGGTGGGCGGGGGGGTGGGGGGGGGTGGTGAGGAGACAAACTCTCGATGAGATTTGGGAAGATCCACGGTTGTGTGGCACATACACACGGCACGGAAACCTGTCTGGCCGTGAACCTGCAGCAGTTCATAAAGGAAAGCTCAGCAGCACCTTCTCGGGGGGAGTGAGGGATGGGCAATAAATGCCAACGACTGCTGTGCCCAGATCCCCAAAATGAATGAAAGCCACCAAAACATTTCCAATACATTTTGAGCCTTTGTTTGAATTGTTTACTGTCACGTGCACCGCAACACAGTAAAAAGCTTTGTTTTGAGTGCTATCCAACAAGTTATGCAGCAGGTAATCATAAATAAGTAACATCTGTTGTGACCCTGATGTTACTTGGCCACCTGCTGCCTTGATCTGCCCTCTGAACGCTACTTATTTTATAAATCCTTCCCGAGTCCCCTTCTGTTTTCTCCAAAAGATATGGCGCAATCAGACTGTGATCTTTGATCACACCATTGTTTACTGAAAAACTTCTACAGTGCCAGGAACCCTTGGTTTAGAATCCAGAATTGTTTGTACCTTCTCCCTGTGACCTGCATGGGTTTTATCCAGGTACTCCGGATTCCTCCCACCCTCCAAAACTTATACGGACTTGGTGGGTTAATTGGTGAAATTGGGCGGCACGGGTTTCAGTGGTGGTAATCGGCTTCTAGCGTGCTTTTTAAAAATATATTTACCAAAAATCAGCCTGCTACACCTTTCTCCTTCAGGCATGGGGGTGTTGGTCTTGTTTTGATCATGTCAGTCTCAGTTGCTTAATCTCTGAGTCACAAAATTGAGTGATCACTAGACTGACTGGTTTACCAGTGCTCTATTCTCTAGTATTGAAGAATGAGAGGAGACCTACAGGGTGGATAGAGGGTTACGTTTCACCAGAGGTCACAGTCTCAGACCAAAGACTAGACCATTCAGGACCGAAATGGGGGGAAACCTCCTCCCTCAGATGATGCGAGTCTTCGGGATTCTTTACCCCTGCGCCCTTTGGAGGTTCTGTCATTGTGCATGTGAGATTAAAAGATTTCTGGCTATCCCAAGGATATGGGCCCTGGCCGGACAATGGCAGATCAGCCATGCATCTGATGAATGGTGGAGCAGACTCAAAGGGCCTGTTGGTCTCTTCCTGCTTCTAAACCACGTGTTCTATTCAGAGGCTGGAAGGAAAACACAAGGTGATGATCCAGCGTGGCAAGTTTTGAGTGAGATGTTAATTCGGGGTCACGTTTCGACTCTTGAGTTGATGCAAAGATGGCACACAACATTTCTTGGTCACCTCGGATCCATGGACCAATGTCACTAAAACTTTTAAATGGCATTTAACTTGCTGATTCTGTGAGGGTTGATGACCACGTTGACTGTTGGGAATTGTAACCATGACTAAATTTCAGAAGCCACTTCACTAAGCGCTTTGAATGCACTTGATAAATCGTCAAAAATAGCTATCACTTTCCTCAATCCTTGCATGCAGAGAGCAAGTTTTTTTAAAAAAAAAACAAGAGACCTGGAGGATAGTAGACTAAAGCTTGGGGAGACGTTGGCTGCACTGAGAGGAAAATGGGCAAGGAAGGAACGTGGCAGCCAGCAACAGAAAAGTGAGAAAGGGTAACGAAATGTTCAGCCGGTCAGGCAGCGTCTGTGCAGGGCAGAATCATGAATGTTTTGGTCCTGAAGAAAGGTAATCTCCCTGCCATTTACACTGTTTCCTTTTCAACGATGCTGTCTGATCCATTGAGTATTTCATGCTCTTCCTTATGTTTATTTCCATTTCCCAGCATCCACCCTATTTTGGTTTTTATCACCTCAGAAAAACCACGGGGGAAACGGTTAAACAATATGTCTGAGGACTTTTGCTATATTTTACAATTGATGACTTTTTTCTGGCACCTTGCCTTTTCCCCACATTTATCCTCCACTTCACTTGCATAAACTATAGTTATTCTACTTTTTGTTCTTCCCTGTACAGATGGTTGCTTTACCTTTTTTGTTAACAAACCTTTCCTCACTTTGTGGCCTTCAATAAGTAACGTCACACATCATTGCACGAATGCATCCCCTGTGCAAGCAGATTCCTTGAAATTTACTGAGAAGAAGAGCCACGTGGGTCAGCTGCCGTTCAGCCTGAGCTCCACAATGCCCCACCCCCCCCCCCAATCCCTCTCCCTTGCTTAACAACGCTGTCCTCCTTCATCTCAGTCAGACGCACACGACCCGATTCAGAATTCTCTCTGAGGGATGACTGGTGATGATGGATGCTGTCTCCTGCAGTGAGCTGTTAAGCATTGACAGTTTTCGTTTTGCTCAGCTGAATCAGTATTGGAAACAAAAGATGCGGTCCAAGAAGGCAGAGGCTGCCTTTTGTGTGCCTGTCCAGCGTCTCCCAAGGAGAAGGGGTGCTGAAAGACATTGTTCTTGAAACTCAATGAGTGGCCAGTTATCAGGGGTTAAAATAAACAAAATGCTTTTATTTCTTAAGCTTTCTGCTCATTAAATTGTACTGGGCGAGAACCGGAGATGGTGGAAGGGAAATCTACAAAGATGTTTCCAGCTTTGAAAAATGGTACCTGTGAGGAAAGATAGGCTAGGGCCACGGAGTGGAGGGGAGATGTACCTGAGGCGTACGCAAGATCGACTTGGTGAGGGGCTAGAGTTGAACTGACATTGACACCGTGGACCGAACGGACTCCTGTTTTGGAAATGTTCATGTGTCTCAAGTCAGGTGAAGGGTCAAGAATAGTCTCAGTGAGGCTGAACTTCCATCTGTGGTTTCACTGCTCTCATTACTAATGTTTTTCATTTGATTTTCTTGAATTTAGCTGTGGTGGAATATAGCATTGCATGTACACTGTACTGACTGGCCCACCTCCGACTCTGTAACTCCTCCCTGTAAGATTCCTCAATAAAGGCTGATCTGCCCTTGTCTCCTCCCTTCGTACCAGCCTTGCAACTGGGTCAGCAGCACGTGAAGACTTGCCTGAGTTTTAGGTTATTAAAGCCTTTAATCACTTGCTTCGAGTCTGCTTGTGGTTATTGATCGCACTGCATTAGCTTTCCAGCTGTTGTGGTGGGATTTGGATTCGGGATCTCCCAGATCAATAGATTAATCCCTTGTACCAGCTACTCCTTGAAGGAGGAACCTCTGCAGTACTAATTGGTGTTGAATCCAGAGAGTTAGGTTGATCAAGACCCCAGGGGACAAAAGCCCAAAGTTTACAATTTTAAGTTAAATTTAGACATGCAGCACGGTAACAGGCCATTTTGGCCCATGAGTCTGTGCAGCCCAATTTACATCCTCTGTACATTTTGAACGGTAGGAGAACACCAGAGCCCCTGGAGAAAACCCACGCAGTCATGAGGAGAACGTACAAACTCCTTTCAGGCAGTGCGGGATTCGAACCCACGGTCCGGTCCCGATCGCTGGTGCTTTTAAGCTGCTAACCGCTATGTCAAAAGTTAGAGGAAACTATTCCGGATGACTGACTGCAACGATTCTCTGCCCTGGGTAGGGGAAATCCAGACTCAAACACGTGCCCTGGGAGTAACCACACCTCTCGCTCAACACACACTTCATTGGCCAAAACCAGGTTGGTTAAATGCCAAGTGACCTAGCATAAGGTAGACAATCTCACTTCATGGTAAACAGGGTTCAGAGTTCAAATTAAAATGCTGGTGTATTCTGATTTGTAAAAATACAAGCAATTTATCATTTCAAAGCATCAATTTTTTCTTCACAGATGACCCGTTTTCCTAGCAATTACATTTCTTTTTAAACTAGATTTTTGCATACTGAGCCTGCCTGAGTCCAGCCTGTCATAGAGAAGTTCAAGGATTCTTTTATTGTCTTGTAATAATACATAAAAATGTAATAAACATGATACTCTTTGACTTTGAGAGTCACCATTAGTATTGCTCTGTGCCCCTAACAATAAGAGAAAGAGAGTGCTCAGAGATACCGAGTGTCTGGATTCACCTCCAGCACTCTCACAGCTTCTGCAGCTGTTCAAACCATTGGTAGCCCAATCTACAGGTCCAAACTTCCAATATGATCAGGAAGTCTTTTGCACCCAAGGCTCTTCTTGAACCACTGTTCCGATACCTGGTTCCCAGGAGCCAGTCTCCAGCCTGTAGCCCGCGCGAGTCCTTGGGCCACAAGTTGCCAACCGCCTGCAGCATTTGAGCCCCTCGCTCAACTGCTGGTGTGGTCAACTTCCCTGTGGGGTCATCTCCCGTGCCTTTCCTTCTTAACGGATGACATTCTCCCCATTTCTGGTGCCCTGCATCAGTCGGCTGGTAACTCTTCGTGGCCCACTGTCCAGCAAAGTTACTGACATCAAGATAATAGGATTTAAATAAAAGCCATTGTGAGCTTCTTCAAGAGGCCAATTAAAGCCTGTAGGGAGCCATTAGCTTCAGGACTGAGCAGCAGGACCCTGAGGAGCAATGCTGTGTCTCTGCTCCCCGCTCTCCTGTATCCACACCAGTGACTGCGCTGCCATTGCAGCAGGCTCTGGCAGCACTGCTTATATTTTTACAACACAGAAACAGGCCCTTTGGCCCACATTACCTGTGCTGGCCAGGCCATGGTTTAATCTGCAAATCTGCCGGCACGTTGTCTCTCTCCCTCAATCCTCTGCCCGTTGGCATGTGCCTCTAAATGCCTCTTAATCATTGCTATTGCATCTGCTTCCACCACCTCCCCAGTAGCTCATTTCCAGGCATCTGCTGCTCTGTGAGAGGTTGGGGGGGTGGGGGGGGGGGGAAGGAATTTGCTTCATAAATCTCCTTTAAACTTTCACCTTATCACCTTGACCTCTGGTGTGGCATTTGCACCATGGGAATAAAGACACTTTATGGGCTTCTGAGGCTCGAGAAATAGAGACCTGATGTGTGAGGGTTGGAAAGTGACCTTGGTTTTCCCAGTTTGCTCAATGTTCACTAATCTGCACTGTTCCTGATTTGGCAGAGCTCTGTTTTGTTTTCACCGGGCTCTCTGTTGCCCTTCCCTTCTATCCCCCTGTCACTCCCACCATCCAGTCCAACTCTGCTCCAATATTGGATATAATTCTCACTTTAATTAATCCGCCACAACTTTGCTGTGATCATAACAGCCTGGAATATAAGCTCTGTTATTTCCTCCTGAAATCCCTGCCTCCCCACTTTCCCTCCTTGCAGATAACCCTTAAATCCTTCCTCCTTAACCAGGCTTTTGGTAATTCTTCCCTAAAAATGTGTTGTGGAAGCAGGTTTTGCTTGATAACTGCAGTTGTTGAAGCGCCTTGGAATGAAGTCACTGTCTGTCATCACAGGAGCTGGGCTTTAGGGGATGAGAGTCACATGCCAGTCACTGTCTGCACTCAGACCAATTGGCAAACTTGCGTCTATTTGCACTGAAACTCTTGCAAACAAAAACAACCCAGCTGACTGCCTTCATGTAAAAGGGCGTCACGGATTTGCGCCAAATTCTAATCGCAATTCCAAATGTCGCCTTCCTTCTGTTGCCAAGGCGACGAGGAACAATAGCGTTGAATTAGGTTTTGTTTTGCGTGCAGTTTCAGGACTGTTGTAGTCTCGGCTCCTTTCCCAGGAGACTCGTTTCAGTTCTGCAGGAATTCCCGCCCCGAGCTTCGCCCCAATGAAAAGGTTTGCATAATAGCCCGTGACCTCGGACAGATGCAGAGATGGCTCTGGAGTAGAGGGGCTGACGGGCTGTCAGTTTGGGTCAAATACATGGAGTTTGATTTTTTAAAAAAAATAATTTAACATTCTGAAGTGGATGGGCAGGAGGTCCCCTACATCGAGTGCAATGGGATTGGTAAAGTTCACTAGTGTATGAATATGCAAGAAACAGTTCTAAACTCCTGCATTGGTCTCTATTCATAAGGACAGTTAGCACTCTGAAGCTCTCCTAGCCCCATTCATTTACAAAAACACTAAATGCCCTTTTAGCTGTTTTTTTTCCCCCGCAGATATAATTGTTAAAGGAAGGGCAAGTATCGGCAACCTGTAGTTTCATCATCTGTCTACACAGTGTTGATTGTAGAGTAAATACACTGGGCAACACAGTTTTTTCCCCCAAAAGGTTTGCTTCCTGAAAACAAATTGGGGATTATGATGGACAACTTCAAGCTGAACACAAAGATAATTTCAGATTTGATGTGTCACATAGGAATATTAAATAAACTTTTATTGAATTTAGCATGTTTAATAGCATAATGTGCAGAATCTTTGTCCAGTGATATTGGCCATGTTCCCCTTCAAATGGATCCCTGGGATTCATGGAGAAGGCAAACAACATCTTGGTTTGTCACCCACCAAAGTGTTCAAGAAGCAGAATCTTTGTCCAGTGATATTGGCCATGTTCCCCTTCATAATAGTTCCCTGGGATTCATGGAGAAGGCAAACAGCATCTTGGTTTCTCACCCTGATTCGAGGACAGTGCTCTCTCACTACAGCTCTCCTTCAGTGTTCCATTTACTTGGCTGCAATCTAGCTTCAACACCATGAAGAACCAGGATAAAGAAAAGGCTTTCTACCCTGCCCTATCAAGCCCCTCCTAGTTGTGTTTGTTAAATGATCGAATTAAATCTGAAACAGGTCGAAGTATTAGCCAGCCAGACGGCATCCGTCAGGAGAGAAGAAACTGTGGACATTTCAGGTAGATGACTTTTGAGGTTTGAAATTCTGAAATCTGTCGCTGCCTCTTCTATTTTTCAAATGTTACTTGGATCAGAGACAGAAACCATTTCAGGAAGTTGAATCTGGCATCCATTCGATTCTCCAAGGTGCTGAGGATGACTCTTAGTGAACATGTCATGTGACTGTAAATTTAAAAAAAAACATTTTAGCTGCACGAGCTGTGATCTTTGTCAAGCGTAGACGAGGCTTCAATATTGTATAAATAAAAGCTGCAGATTATGGAGACCCATCAGTGAAAACCTGTCGCAAAGAGAGCAAGAAAATTTCATTATGGCAGGTGTGGATTAGTTCTGTTGACGTTTGTGGAAGCAATTTTTTTCCTCTCTTACTGGATCTGAAGTGTTTTTCCAGCTTTTATTTCCTGGTTTCCTGTGTATTGTTTGACCTTGCCATGATGCAGATTGAGTTGCAGTCTTAAGGACACTGGCCTGAAACATGATCTCTGCTCCTCTTTCCACAGATACTGCCTAACCTGCTGCGTTGTTTCCAGAATTTTCATTTTCTATTTCAGAAAATAAAACTTTCTTGTCAACAGTACTTTGCATTAATAAAGTGTCATTAATATCTTAGAACTGTTTAAATCACTTTACAGGCACATAATGAGGTAATAAAATTGACATTGGTAATGGAAGGAGATGTTGTATGGATATTGATGATAATCATGGAGTTTTCATCACATACAAGTACATGTGTTCAAAATTCTTACTTGCTGCAGCCAAACAGTTACTTTAAATATAAAATTAACAAACTACTCTGCAGAAAGACTCTAAGGATAAAAAGATAATATTCACAATTACATTGGTTCAATAAAAATGATTTTTTTGTGTGTGGTGTTGGAGTATACGATTAGGGTAGTAAGAGGAAGATCAAGAGCTTGATGGATGTTTTGGAGGAAAATATAAGATAATTGAACCTAGAATTGCTGGGCATCAGGCTTTTGTACCTTCTTCTGGAAAGATAACAACAAGAAGAGGTTGTGACCAGGGTGATGGGGGTCCTTTATGATGTTGGCTTCCTTCTTGAGGCACAGCTTTGCATAAATGTCTCCAATGGATGGAAGGTCGGAGCCTGTGATGGACTTAGCTCGGTTTGCAACCTTCTGAGTTCCATTCCTCTTGATACCCACTTGTTCTAATCTTGCATTGGCGTTCATTTTGGACCACTTCTAAGGTGAGGCTCTGAACTGCAGGGAGCAGAAACCTCACCCACAACTGCCTGTCAAAGGTACTTTCAGCTATTATCAATGTTCTCTGGCAATATCTTGCTCAAAGTGGAGTGTGTTTGATAGAAGGAGGGGCAGGTTAGAGAGTTTAGGAGTTTAGCAATGATATTTTGGAGCTTGGCTAGATGTACACAAATTGAATATTTAAAAACCTGCAGAGGTTTTGGAGGGTTGGTGGACTAGAGGAAATTACTCAGCTGGAAGAAAGGTAGAGTCCAAGGAGGGATGTAACCTTGGCAGTTTTAAAATTGTGTAAATTCACTGTTGATTTCTCGGTTGATTTCAAAAGATTCTGTTCCTCTTCCTGCAGGTGGCTATTAAGTCAATCCGCAAGGACAAGATCAAGGATGAACAGGACCTGGTGCATATCCGCCGGGAGATTGAGATAATGTCATCACTCAATCACCCACACATCATTAACATCTACGAAGGTAGGCCTGGGCTTGGTGTCTTCAGCTTTCTCATTAATAGGGCAGCTTGAGGAGAATTTTAAATCCCAAGATGATTTTTTTTAATTGTCTATTGAACTCCCATAAAGCAGTGGCATTTCTGCCATCACTGTTGTCGCTTGGCATTCTTAAATTATAATCCGAATTTAATGTCATGAACATGTCTCAAAATCTGTTATTTTGTGGCAGCGTCACAGGGCAAACATTTATATAAACCACCTTACAAAATAAATAAAAATTATTCAAGAAAAACTCAACGTAAGGCAGTGTCTGTGGTTCATGGTTAATTCAGGAATCTGATGGCAGAGGGGGAGAGGCTGTCCTCATACCACTGAGTGCTCATCTTTAGGCTCCTGTGTCATTTTTCCTGATGGTAGCAGACTGAAGAGGGCATGGCCTGTACGGTGGGTGACCTTGAGGATAGAGGCTGCTTTCTTAAGACGATTCCTCTTGTTGATATCCTCAATAGAGTGAAGACTGGTGCTCTCTGTTGCAGGTTGACCTAACAACCCTCTGGAGTTTTTTCTTGTCCTGAGTGTTGGCACCTCTGTGTAACAGTGATGCTCTCCACAGAACACCCATAGAAATTTTCGAGACTCTTTGGCGACGTATCGAATCTCCTCAAACTACATCCACTGGCGGGCCGCCTTTGTAATTGCATTGACGTGGAGGCTCCAGGAGAGATTTCAGGTTTCCATGCTTTGAAAAGGAATTTGTGCCCAGACCTCCTCCAGTTTTCTTCACTGGATTGGAAGCATCCCTGAGGGATGAAGATGATGATCGGGCAAGACGACTGGGAGTTGTTTTCTCCTGCATCTAAAGAAGTCATTATCTCTTCAGATATCTTTCCAATGAGCTGCTAATAAGAAACATCTGCTCTCCTTGCTGGATACGAAAGTAGTAATGGCATTATTTTAAAATTTTCCCAGTGTTCTGGCCAATTTTTATACCTCAGCCAACATTGAGAAACGGATCATCTTGTCATGAAAATAATGATGTTTTTGGAGGTTTATCTGTCCACAAATTGTATGCCATATTTCATGCAGTGACACAAAGTGCTTAATTGACTGTAAGGTTTCTTTGAGATGCACTGACGTTCTGAAAGGAGTTGAACCACCAGTGTCCAACCTTTCACCATCAGAAGGCAAATGTCTGTTTCAAATCCCTCCTCTTAACTTTGACCTGTTGGTGTCCTATACTTGCACCGTTGTGGGAGTAGGCAGTGTCCGGCTCTTAATTTGATTACCTCCCGACTGTAGATTGGCCAGCGTGAAGCCCCTCTCCCCAGGTTGCGACCATCAGTCAGTAGGTACACAGTATACGTAGTGGTTCGTCCAGATTGGAATCTCTTCGCTTTCATTCTTTGGCTTGGCTTCGCGGACAAAGATTTATGGAGGGGTAATGTCCACGTCAGCTGCAGGCTTGCTTGTGGCTGACAAGTCCGAGGCGGGACAGGCAGACCCCTATCCAAAGCGCGTTGCAATTTCTACTCCACTTCCGCCTTCCATTTGACCTTTGGCAATTCTATGCCTTCTTAAAGAGCTGCAGTAGTACAAACTGAAGAAAGCAAAACGTTTATTTTCTTCTCCCCCCACATCCCCTCCCAAAAACAGCAGCTTCGGGCCAAAAATACTTGTGCAGTGAGGAGCTCATTGGCTGCCGAAGGTTCACCTGTAATTTTAGACAGTCTGCGTGTGCGTGAGCAATAGCCCACGGTGGGGGGGGGGGGGGGGGGGGGGGGGGGGGGGGGGGGGGGGGGGAGATGGATCTGGTTTGTGTAAAGCGCACAGCTGTCTCCAATAGTTCCAATAACTCTTTTGGCAGCCTTCCCATACTTGATCTTTGAATAAAAATGTTGTACTTTTTTTTTAAAGCTTTTAAATGGGTTGTAAAGCACACAGCACTGCTTGATTTATGAAGTGCCTCCTGAATCTCCTTAGCAAATAGCCCTCATTGTGGGAGCTGTTGGAAGCACTAGTGGTAGTATTTGTGAATGTACAGGGCCACCCTATTTGCCCCTGTATCCTGGCTGCAGTGTTCTGGGGGGGTGGGGGGGGGGGCGGGAATGGCTTCATCCTCAGTCGAGTTCCCTTGCAATCCAAGGCCTCAGCTGAATTGACTGTTCCTTTAGTAAAGTGGTACCTACCCTTTCTCTTTCCACTCATGTACCACCTTAAGTAATCTGTTACCACAGAGCACCTATGGTATTCAATGCCATAGGTGCTCTGGTTTGTAAGGGATTACTTAAGATGGTATGTGAGTGGAAAGAGAGAGGCTGAGAACCGCTGCTCCAGAACCTGTGGCCCAGTCCCAGATGAAATTGACCACTATTTTTCCCTTCCTTTCCTCCATAGTTCCTTTTCCTTTTTTTTTTGCAGGTGCGCACATAAAGGCATCGGATAAACATTTGGGATGGTGGGGCTTGGGGTAGGTAAATTGCAGTTGCTCCCCGCAGTCAAGTTTCTACTTGCTTCCTTATCAAGTTAAGAGCCGTGCCTTAGACAAACATTGCCCGAAGTGTCCGATCTGTTGATAAATGGCACTGAGTAGATACATAACTGAGAACATCATGGTCGAAAAAAAAAAGCATTTAAACACGTTAAAGTACTCTCACTGCTGGATGTGGCAACAAGACAACCAGCGAAGACAGTGATGGATGCGTGTTGAGTTGGCTGTATCATGACGAACTCCACTAAAGAGAGTGCCCTGAATGCATTTCCTTGTTACTCTTGAGTGCTTTGTGTTGCTGTATAATGAGAGATCGCGCTTGGCATGAGATCAAGACTCGATCCTCTTTCTCTCTCTCTCTCTCTCTCTCATTCCTCCCCCCCTCCCCCCCTCCCCCCCTCCCCCCTCTCCCCCTCTCCCCCCCTCCCCCCCCTCCCCCCCCTCCCCCCCCTCCCCCCCCTCCCCCCCTCCCCCCCCTCCCCCCCCCTCCCCCCCCTCCCCCCCCTCCCCCCCCCCCTCTCCCCCCTCTCCCCCCTCTCCCCCCCTCTCCCCCCCCCTCTCCCCCCCTCTCCCCCCCTCTCCCCCCCCTCTCCCCCCCCTCTCCCCCCCTCTCCCCCCCCTCTCCCCCCCCTCTCCCCCCCTCTCCCCCCCTCTCCCCCCCTCTCCCCCCCCTCTCCCCCCCCTCTCCCCCCCCTCTCCCCCCCCTCTTCCCCCCCTCTTCCCCCCCTCTCCCCCCCCTCTCCCCCCTCTCCCCCCCTCCCCCCCTCTCCCCCCCTCTCCCCCCCCTCTCCCCCCCTCTCCCCCCCTCTCCCCCCCTCCCCCCCCTCTCCCCCCCTCTCCCCCCCTCTCCCCCCCTCTCCCCCCTCTCCCCCCTCTCCCCCCCTCTCCCCCCCTCTCTCTCCCTCCCTCTCTCCCTCCCTCTCTCTCTCTCCCTCTCTCTCTCTCCTCTCCCTCTCTCTCTCTCCCTCTCTCTCTCTCCCTCTCTCTCTCTCCCTCTCTCTCTCTCCCTCTCTATCACGGGAAATTCCACAAACCTAATGTTTGTTTGGTGTTTTAACAAAAGCCTGGCCAAGAGGAAATTGCTGACCTTCTCCAAGGTTGGAGTGTTTTGTGAATTTTCACATTCTTTCTTGCTAGTATGCATTCCTTTGTTCATTACCCCGCCAATCGCATTGGGCTCCTATTGTTGCCATTACTTCATTGGATGGAAATGAGGAAAGTTTCCATTTGTTTGGGTAATGTCCTCTTTCTCTGCTCCTTGTTGTAAACAAGCCGTGCTCGCCCCACGTCTGGCACTCGTGCCTTCGTGGGTTTTATTTTGTTCCCTCCCTCCATTTCCTCTTTCTCAGGTGCCCATTATCAAGAAGAACCATAAACCAGCAATGTTGACCAGTCTCCGGCACCACAGCACTATCTCCAAAGTAGGATCTCCAACAGTAAATTACAAGAACTTTGTCTCAGTAAGTTTTAACAACTTCAATATATCCTAGAGTGCCTCACTCCCAATTAAGTCTCTCTATATTACCACAGTAATGTAGAAATGCAGCAACCAGTTTTCCCACACAAGCAAAAAAAAAATGCTGGAGAAACTCAGCAGGTCAAACAGTGTCCTTTTATGTAGCAAAGATAAATTAACATACCAACATTTCAGGTTTGAACCTTTCATTAAGGTGTTTTAAAAAAGATGTAGACAGATGCCCGAACAAAATGTTGGGGGTGGGGGGGGAGCACAGTCCCAAAGGCAGGAGGTAATAGGTGGATAAGGGAACAAAGAGGGGTGGGGGGGATGGTTCTCTGATTGGAGAGAGAAGAGGGTGGAGACCTAGAGGAAGGAAGTGCTTGCTTGATTGGATGCAAAAGAATCTCTTGTCTCATCATTTGGAAGTAGAGTGGGTCAGACTTCCCATTGCCCTGATCAAGTGGTGTCAAATGGGTTGATGTCACCCAGTGTGATAACTCGTGGTGTCACAGACCTCTTCCTGTACCAGACCATACAGAATCCTAAGTAATTTTTTTTTGTACTAAATGCAACTCGTAAATCACAAATACTAATGACCACAATATTATAGCTAAAGCACCAGAAAATTTGACAAAAGCAGCAAGAATAGAAATACCAGCAGCACGAAAACAACAGTGCGTGCTTGTAGCGCGTGCAGATAAAACCACATGATTTGAACCATCGCTGTAATTGGATAATAATGACATCTGACCAGAGCGCATTAGAAGGTTCAACAAGTAAATTAGCATCGAGTTTTAGCCTTGTAGGTATATTGATACATGTAAGCTGGGCTTACGGAAAATGATTTTGTTGTTATAACAAACTACACGGATATTTTTATTAAAAAAATAATAAATTCCTGCTGAAACACTGCACAAAAATTTTATAGACTGTCATTTTGGTGTCATCCCCTATAATGGTATCACCCAGTGCGGTCTACACCCAGCTAGTGACGCCGGTGCTCTGATCGATATTATTCCTCGGAGAGGAAATTTCTTGCTTGTTCTCACTTTATTGTTTGCAGGGGCTTGCTATGCATACGTTGGCAGCCGAGTTTCCAACATTACAACAATGATGGCACTCTTTTTGAAATACCCAACAGCTTTGACTGTAAATCCCATTGGGAAGGTCAAAAAGTGAACTGTAGAAATGGAAGTAATTTTCCAGGATCAGATGGTTCAAAATAAGATCATTTATTTTGGTGATGTAGGTTGAGGACTCAGTGATGATCCAATCCTCCACCCTTTCCCCCCCACCACTGTGCCCAGTCTTACTGGCCATTCTTCAGTTTTGTGATATTTGTCTGCTTCATAAATTGAAGGCCAAGGTTTAAAATCTACTCTCCATGAAAGAATGACCAGGGAGAATATAAGATTGGGGGAAGGGGTTGGTATGTGGTAACTTTTAATTCCTTTTGCAAAGGAACATCTGGATTTGTTCAGCTCATATTGAACTGCAAATGTGTCCGGAACAAATTCCTCCAGTTCTGAGGGGTTTAGTGGATCTGAAAGCTGGCAGATCTATCTGGAACAGAGCTCATTTTGTGTCCCATAAAGTTGCTTCCCATGACTTCCATGAAAGTGAGGGAGATGGTGAGGTACAACTGCCAAAGCTGATGTATTCCAGGTAAATAAAGGTTTCAAAGGGAAACGAATGGAGTTTACTGCTTGAGGACTGTCAGTATCCACAATGCACCATCCATATCCCCTCCCCTCCAGCGCAGTCATCTGAGAAAGTTTTCAGGATTCCCA